>NC_089793.1:26825323-26832823 GCF_040412425.1 Macrobrachium rosenbergii | reverse complement strand
CCGATCTACGACATTGGTAAAAAAAACAGGTTACATAAAATTTCTTTATAGCAGCAAAACATAAAAAAATGATCTAGCATCAACAGAAAAACATGAAAAAAACATATAACATCACCAGCAAAACAATCGTTAAAAACTATATATTCTGAACCAAGAGACCAATCACGACAAAGTACAAACCTAATCAACTATGGGATACAGACCTTGAGGAACTCCCGTTCATATAGGTAAGGCCCAGGGATTATAAGAAGCTTATCATCAAAAGGGCTCTCGGGCCTTAGTCACTTCCTCAAACATGCCAAACATTCATGCAAACATTGCCGACCAAATATGCAAACATTGGGGACCAAAATACAAAGGGCGTCATGGACGATGTTCACTTTCTGGAAACATTTCATTTTAAAGCAAAATGAAATTATTAAGGGCCGTATCGACGATAACTAACGTATGGTTAAGCAAAAGCTGTATAAGAAAGACGAGACAATGAGCATCAATTAATGTTAGCATGAATGTTAAATAAGTTGGAAGTTATATATATATATATATATATATATATATATATATATATATATATATATATATATATATATATATATATATATATATATATATATATTATACTGTATATGTATACACACATATATACACATATACATACTTATAGGAGAAAAATCCAACAAATCAGCGAAGATTTCGTAAACGATCCTCCTTCCGATGTGATCAGAAACCCGGCCATCTGTACGCTGGTCACCCTCAAATCGGACCGAATAGCTAATGAGTTTGGCCCCAAGGATAGGAGGAATAGGATGCGACGACCATCCTAATGAACCTCCTTCGCGGTTCTAGTATGCCTCGGTCCACCTACCACTTCCTGGTCCTCAGTGTGTGTGTGTGTGTGTCCCTTATGCAGCTTGTACCAGACTACTATCAACAAAAGAATACAGAATTTAGGCCAAAGACCAAGCGCGGGGACCTATGAGGTCATTCAGCACTGAAACGGAAATTAACAGTAAAAAGTTTGAAAGGTGTAACAGGGGGAAGAACTCGCAGTTGCACTATGAATCAACCGTTAGAAGAAGGTGGAAAGTAAGACAGAGGAAACAGAATATGAACGGAACTACAGTAACAGGAATGAAAGGGTTGCAGCTACGGGCTGAAGGGACGCTGCAAATAACCTTAAGTAATGCCTACAGTGCACCTCATGAGGTGCACTGGCGGCTCTATTTCCCCCCCCCCACCACGGGACCAGACTGCTATGGTCTGTCGTGAATGATTTACTTTGTTCAGGCCTCTTCTACACAGAACTAGGGGCTTTGTTCGTGACATAACACCGTGCACGTACAAATGGTTCAAATAAACCTTTGTTGAAAATATTAGAAATCATGAATTCATACCGTGATAAGATTAGCAATCAGTACCATGAACGCTACAGCAAACAGCACTTGATAAAAAAAAATCTGTGAAAATATTGTAAGCAGATAATGGCCAGGTAAGTAAAACCACTGACGTACAAAAAAATATGCAAACATCCTCAATAGCAAACAGGTCATGACATAAAAATCTAATATTACCATTGTAATCAGGTAACTGCCAAATACATAACTCACTCCATGACTCAAAAAACAATGCAAATATGATTAATATCACAATCTGAGTCTTCATGTAACTTGCCCCTCCCTTTACGCAGAAAACACAAAATTACTCACGAGCGAGAGACCTTGATGGTGCCCAGTGCGCAGGCGCCCCTCTTTCGCTATCAAGCATTGCGTTGCGGTCATGATGACGTCGCGTAATCTCATAATCTAAGAGAAAACTTTGGTAGGTAACGGAGGACATGAACTCAGATATTGCATTGCTATGTAACATGGAAGTCGATATTTGGATCCTAGAAGACATGCGATGATGGAGGTGGGGGTGGGAGGGGACATAATCCGTCACTTGCACGAGACTGGCACCAAATGCGACGAATACATTTTATTTTTTATTCATTATTAATTTGGCTATTACTGACCGACGCAAAATCTTCTCCTTATTGCTTCACCTACACGCTTTTTCGCTTAGATAGCTGGGGCAAGGGACTCCAGAAAAACAGGTTTTCTGGTCCTCAGCAAGAGTTTTGGGATGAAATCCCTACGCATTTGTCATTATCATCATTATTTTTATTACTGAATCGCAATAGATTTTATCATCAGGAATTTGACTGTTGACTGGTGCCAAATGACTGACGGTGCAATAACTATAAAGAATTCGTAGTAGATTTCATTATCAATAAATTGACAGATGGCTAGTGCCAAATACAACCATTACACACGACTGGCAGTAAATAACAAAATCATTATGCATGAAGTGTGCAGACACTCAACTGCAAGTCACTGACTGAGACATGTGTACCTGACCCCACTGCGCCAAGACCAAAGAGCCACCGAAACTCGCAATTCATGGCATTATGTGACCTCGCTTGTCTCTCCCTCTCTCTCTCTAGTCTTCCTGCATTAACGAGAGAGAGAGAGAGAGAGAGAGAGAGAGAGAGAGAGAGAGAGAGAGAGAGAGAGAGAGAGAATTGACACTGCATCCAGTGTATGGCCAGCGTCACGCAATAAACTTCTGTCTTAGGAGGTGAGGCCGTGACCTACTTATCTCAGGTGAGAGTGTCATTGGTGAGGAACCGATTCTCCAACTGAATGTATAATCAACAACACTTTTGGACTGTCCAGCGGTAAATATATCACTGTTGAGGAAATCGTGCAACTGGAACTTCAGAAGTTCAAATGTATAATCACCACTACATCTGGACACTCCCGTGCTGAATAAACCACTACTGAGGATGGTGTGCAACTGGAACTTTTGAAGTTCAAGCGAAGATGCAATGCTTTACTACCCTAATACAATCCTCCTTGTATTTCAATAATTTACTTCCACTTTTAATTTATTTATTTATTAATTTGTTAATTCATGCTTTCTTTTTTAATAAGTGACCTGTTTCTGCATTTCTCATTACCTTCTGTTACTTCTTTCTAATGAACACCATATTCCGTGGAAGCTTGAACTTCAAGTCAGTGGGCCCTGCAGTGGGCTTGTTCCTTATGAATAGGGTTCATCTTCTGAACAATAATAATACTTTGGGAAGATTTTCATTTTATTTAGTTAAGATGTGACATTTGTCGGCGTCCATGATCAAAACAGCCATTTAGCCACCTGCACCTAACTGATCAAGTTTGCTGCAAGTTGCACTAAAGCCTGGGCAGGTGCAATGGTATTACGTGCAACACTACTCTTTTAACCGTGCTTGGGACAGGCAAGGCTGTAAAAACTTTCACAGCAGGGTTTAAACATCATTCAATAATCCCCTTGTCCGGTATATGGAATAATTATGGTAGTCATCTACATTTTACCTGACTAGTATCAGTTTCAGCATTTATTGCTCTTTAGGCTGAAACTCACACACACACACACACACACACGCACACACATATATATGTATATATGCACAAACACACCAGAAGAAAGATGTTACACACACACATAAAAGTAAAACCATTTACCAGTGCGAGAACCCTTCAGTCATCACCATTCATTAACTTGCTTTCCTTTATTTCCTCCATCCTGTGAATCCAAAGAAGAAGAAGAAGAAGAAGAAGAAGAAGAAGAAGAAGAAGAAGAAGAACTGTGCAAATTCACACACGAAAAACAACAACAGCAACAACAACTTACTCACTTACTTCGTCTGGAATTGGCAACAACACTGCATCCACTTCACGTACCTGAGAGAGAGAATGAAAAAGTTAGAAATAGAGAGAAACAAAAAATAACGACGCAAATAACGAACAAGTACGACTGACGAAAGCGCTGTAAAGAACAGGAAATCCACTACAAAGGGCGAGCGGCAATGGACGCCGAATGAGTTGACTGACTATTGGATTTGAATCGAATAATTCTCTGTATGCTGGCCCCGTCCAGTGTCAGTCGAGGTCTCTGTCCATTTTACTACTACTACTACTACTTATTATTATTATTATTTAGAAGACGAACCCTATCTATGTGGAGAAAGCCCACAAAGGCCATTGACCTGAAATACGAACAATTATTATTATTGTTATTATTATTATTATTTATTATTATTATTATTATTATTATTATTATTCGGAAGATGAACCTTATCCATATGGAACAAGCCCACTATAGGGGCCACTGACTAGGAATTCAAACTTCCAAAGAGTATGGTGTTCATTTGATCATTTGAAAGAAGTACATGAGGTAATGAGAAATACAGAAAGAAGATATTCGTTATTGAAAATGAAAAATAAAAAAATTAACAAATTAATAAATAGATAAAACTGCGAATAAATTATCTAAATACAAGGAGAACTGTTTCAGGGTAGCAGAGATATTAACTCTGCCTGACTCTTTCAACAAAATGCAACGACAGCGTATCAAAGCCAAGTGGTCATGCTTTGTAGTACACATCCCTGAACCACTCTAAAAACAACAAAATAACAAAATACAAAAGCAACAACACTTGACAGATCGACAAACAAAAGTGTATTGTCTGATTACAGGTACATATTCCACAAAACTTTTTCAAAGTGCAAAGCTTTTCAGTAAACACATCACTTCGCGAACCAACCAGTAAAAGTCTACCGTTATTATCATTTGTTATCATCACTATTAGATATAATCACACTAATGTGTCTTATCAATAAAATTCATATCTTATCTGTTGACTTATGACTTCTTAATAACTTTATAACTGGATAAAAAGGGCAAGATGATATTAAAATTTTACTTTTAAGACCTTTTAGTTAAAAATTGCGGGTGATCGTAATTGGCGAGAATCGTGCTGACAAGCAATATAGAACGCAAGGAAAACAGAAGCAGAGATGGAATTCCATGATAACAAATGCTCACAAATACATTGGAAATGAAAGAGATAAAAATATACACACATCCACACACAAGAAATCTTCGTAACTCGTAACTTACAACTGATTAAAACTAATGTACCTGAAATAAAAAAAAATCCACAAACAAGAAATCTTCGTAACTCGTAACTTACGACTGATTAAAAGTGATGTATCTGGAATCATAAAAACAGACGATTTCCACAATGCCATATCATCAAATTAACAAATAGCTACAATTCAGCAGTTGCTCTCCGTAAGACAATGGCAATCACTGACGACGCTTCTTGTCAACTGTTTTGTGTATCACACCGCCGCTCAGACAATGACGAGCGAAGTGAGAAAACAAAAGTGCAGAGCTAACTCGCGTAGGTTATATGCTCCCTTTCAAAGATGGATATATGCAGTCTTCATTGGCGGGTAATTGCACAAAATCCGACGGTAACCTTTCCCGATGCAACTTGCATAGTTATCCATAGAATACTCCACCTCATTTACGTTTTCTTCCGCAAGTAGCAGGAAGCAGCTGTTTTTTTTTTATGATACACACCAACAGCAATGACAATAGACGATGTGGTGAAAAAAAACCTGATCCGAATTAAACTTCAGACCCAGACATAAAACCGATTAATAAATAGACTGGATAAATGAGTGCTCTCATGCAGCCATAGTCTGATTAAGGTGAAAACAGGTTTGGGGATTAAAAAAAAATTAAAAATAAAAAGATGTTTACCCAAACTAGACAAGGGAGTATCGAGAGAATCAGGGATCACTGGAGCAGAAGAAATAACTGAAGGAAGTCTTTTCCCAAAGGATCATCTCTCTTATAACTGTAATTTTGTTCAATTTGAAGTCCTTTCTATGAGACTTACTATATCTATTTATATATATATATATATATATATATATATATATATATATATATATATATATATATATATATATATATATATATATATCCACATAACATGGACATAAGGATTTTCAGTTTGTATAAAAATATATACTATTGAGTCCTAAGAATCTTACCCATTTGGAGGGGCCAAAACTGTCACGCAAATAAAATCCTTAAACGTAAATATATCAGTATGCTCACTACTAACCAAACAATTAAAGATCAAATAAATATTCACAGTATGCAATTAGAAAACACATTTCTCCATACCAGTTTCAGTGTAAAAAGTGTATGTATGTATATATATATATATATATAATAATTATATATATATATATATATATATATACTATAAAATAAATATATGTACGTATAATATAATATATATAGTATGTATATTATATATATATATATATATATATATATATATATATATATATATATATATGTACATATATAAATGTACATATGAAATGCAAGCGAAAGTTACAATCAATTTCGACCACTTACTACAAACGTATATTATTTCCAGTTGGACAGATACGAACGACCCAGTCGTTACATATTTAATTTTTTGTGCGTAGTTTCACCTCGGGCGATATATTTTTCTACTCGGGAAAACACGAGAATTTTTCTCTGCTGATATCTGATTATTATCTCTGGCGTGACTGACCCAGTTGCAAAATACAAATAATATACAAATATATATATACTGTACTGCAGCGGTTATCTTTTTTTTTTTCTGGGTAAAAGGCATATTACGCCACGGTCCACTGGCGACGATAATTGAAACTAAAGAGGACTCTGTAAGAAACACAATCTTAATTAACTTGAGTTATTAATTGAACGCAGTTTTATTTAATAAACTTGCCTCCAATGCTAACTCATTTTAAGCTTCAGGGTTGACCTCGCAATGTAATCTCGCTGTAGCCTGAAGATTGCTATAATCTCACAAATGCTCCTCTCAAAAAGTACATTACAGTTGATGATATGAATGATACCCGAACCCTACGAAGTATTGAAGACGTAATATATAAACTGTTTTATTTATTTTATTTTATATACAGTATATATATATATATATATATATATATATATATATATATATATATATATACTGTATATATAATATAAATAAAATAAAACGAAAATGAGGAGCAGAATATACAAGCTTCTGTCCTCTATGCCAAAGTGATATCATTCTGCTCAGTGAGGTAAAACGCAAGGTTTTTTTAATTAGCTTAGTTTTTTCTCATGCGAATATCTATAGACATCCAGCAGACAAGTGATTTGAATGAAGGGAGGCGTAGGCTAATTTACAGCTTATCAATGCCACACAAATTACTATGATATTTGGTAACCATACGCCAAAAGGTACCTTCATTCTGCCTGTTTATGTACAGACCACTAGTAGCAGAGGCTGTTCCCGGGCTGGAAGACGGCAGAACTAAACGTGAATACAAAATTCATTTTACTAAATAAGGGATTTGTCCAACACACCACATTCCACTCGTCTTCTAAACTTAATCCCTAGTCGGGGTCGCTGTTTTTAGTAAACTTCCTCCAGCAGTTTCTATCCTGAACGGCTCATTTCATAACTGGTTTTGGCAGATAGACGGACGGATGACCTTCCTTCCTGACTCCAACCCTTCCTATTTATCCGGGCCTGGGACCGGCCCTGACTTGGGCTGTAAAGTCCCAAGCTCT
>NC_089793.1:26815323-26822823 GCF_040412425.1 Macrobrachium rosenbergii | reverse complement strand
GGGAATCATATTTCCCTCCTGCTTATCAATGTTCAGAAGTTCTCTCAAGACATCATAGATAATATCAAACAAAATTTAAAATTGTCTACAAATTGTACCTTAGATAAAAAAGATTATTTAAAATGTTTATCCAAGATGAGGGTACAGGCAACACAATGTAAAAAAAAAATAGTTCCCACTGAGAACTTACGAGTATTGGAAGATCACGTTTTTGCATTGCAGATTTACCCCTAAACAATACCGCTCATTTCCTTTACGAAACAATGCATTAACACTCTAATGACAAAATCACGTTTTACGAGATAGTTTCCCCGTATTTTTCTCTTTTCTTTTTTATTTGTTTTCTTGAGAAGTTCTGTCGAACTTCTCAGTTCCAGAGGGCCTTTTTTTCTCACACCGCTGGACTGCTGAACAGCTTCCCAGAGGATGTCGCGCAATTGAAGTTCGCTCGAAAATGCAATGCATTACTACCCTAATACAATTCAACTTTTTCAAATTCAAATTTTTATTTATTTATTTGTTGATTTATTTGTTTTTCTAATAACTGATAAACTCTTTTTCTGTATTTCTCTCTGTAATGATATTTCCATTACCTTCTGTTGCTTCTTTCGAATGAAATACTATATCTTTGAAGCTTGAATTTCAAATCAATGGCCTTGGGCCTGTTTCATAAAATATGGTTCATCTTCTGAATAATAATAATAATAATAATAATAATAATAATAATAATAATAATAATAATAATAATAATTGAGAAAGCAAAAAAGAACAAAAGAATATCGAAACTCGGAGTTTTCATACCTGCTTCAGAGATTCTCAAAATGTTCCCCAATTTACTGTACTGTATTATTTTAACCAATATATTTTTTAGGGCACTCGCCAATTCTTCGCCAACTTGACCCAACCTACGGGTGCCATGACCTGACCTGCCATAAGAACACCATTACCTAACGTATCCAACTAAATTAAAGTATAGATGTCGTAACCTTACCTGTCTTAGTAGCTTAAATCAAAGCATATAACATTATGCACATTATCCAATTACTGTGTCAGAGTAATAAGTTCCCGATCTTTTCCCATATTTGCGAACACTCGAAGATAATTGTTTATTATCAGCTAACATTACGAAAACAGATAATAGTTCCCTAACCATGAAATAGGCAAAATTCTTACAGGAACTTTCTCTTGAAGTCAAATCGCCTCACCTCAAAAAGAAGAAAAATATATATTAAATAAAATCACACTATGACCACTACAAGCCTAATCCATTTCAAGTTCAATTTCCACAGTTCTCCACGGATTTCAGGAGTTTAACGTTAACTTTGATGTGAAGAGCTCCAGAATTAACCTATATGTTAAAGGAACATTTCCTTGCGGGACATTCAACATCAAACAAGATTGTTTTGTGAAGATCAATATACCACGAAAAAAAATATTAACAAGTGATTGGAGCATTTCCTAAAGCATGTATCAAGGCAAGTGCTTCAAAATATTGTCCGCTGTAACTCACGCAAGAAAAAGGACAACGAATATTGTAGTAAAACCCGGTGTAACTTTATAGCAGAGCTTCTGGCAAAGCTGCTTGTCTTCCTTAAAGAAAATCAGTTGGCGAAGACTGACTAGCAATGATTTATGAACCATTTTATATTGCATTCGAAACCTACGACGGCCTCTGGTGAGGTAGTCCTGACTACCAAGACTTCAAGAATCCCTAAAATACGCTTCTGTTTATTAAAACTTCACTCTGATAACGGCAGCAATTTCGCTGACAGGTTTGCACATGCAGGGAAGGCCCTATAAACTGAGGGGAAAAACACAGCTTGAATCCACCACACATCAGCTGAGGCTTCAAAGGAGGTGCCATGAATGAACGAATATGTTGAGGTATAAATGTCGCGATAATGAGAAAGGATGGGGAAGTAGGTATTCGCCAATATCAATTTGCTGCGTGGAATTTCGGGGCAAAGAAGATAAGGTCTTAACTCATTTGGGACTTAATTTAGTCCGGAGTTCACGGACCTTTAAGTTTTGCGAAGGAACAATGGCGGACGAAGTATTAGATGGGCTACGCAGTGCTTGCTTGCACAAAGTATTTCGGGGTGTGGGTCATGAACAGTAAGAAAGCAAATAATTCCCTAAGATGAAGATTTTAACTTCTTTTCTTCTGAAAACTTCTCTGAAGGGGACTATGCGCAATTCTAATGCAAAAAAAAAAATGTTTTATTAATCTGCAATGTCCAAGACGAACAAATACACGAATTATTGACGTTCCAGCAAGCAAAGACATTCAATGTCAATACACTAGTGCATGATACATTTTTGAAAAGTAAAATTTTTCAAAGCGATTTAATACTTGTTCAATAATAATAATAATAATAATAATAATAATAATAATAATAATAATAATAATAATAATAATAATAGCATCACACTGCTCAGAGTAACTGTGCTTCCTAATGTATTGTAATACATACGCCAGATGAAGCTGTAGAATTTTGTTCTGTTTACGTAAGTAGATTATGACATAACCACATGCTCGTGAGTCAAATTTATTCTGCGCTCTCTTTCTGTCTCTGTCTCTCTCTCTCTCTCTCTCTCTCTCTCTCTCTCTGGCCCGTGCAGTCACCAAGGCTCTCTCTCTCTCTCTCTACCGATCTACGGTAACACACAATTTATTTCTTTCCATAGTCGTAGTCGTGATTCAAATTTATTCTGCTCTCTCTCTCTCTCTCTCTCCCGACCTACGGTAACACAATTCATTTCTTTCCTTTACCTCAGTCGTGAGCCAAATTTATTCTGCTCTCTCTCTCTCTCTCTCTCTCTCTCTCTCTCTACCGACCTACGGTATCACACAATTCATTTCTTTCTTTTATCGCAGTCCTGAGTCAAATTTATTCTCCTCTTGCTCTCTCTCTCTCTCTCTCCCGACCTACGGTAACACACAAATCATTTCTTTCATTATCGCAGTCTATACGATATCTTTTATAACCGCCAGTTTTCTTGTGTCGGCAAAGACCTTGACTATTCCGTGAAAGCTAATCATTTTTCTCTTTCTCAAATACACATCAGCTGACGCTTCTACCTACTTCCATTACGAAAGCATCGTAATTTTTTTTTTATAAAATATAATAAAAATTATAAGCCTTAAACGACATTCGATAATATTTCACTCAACCAGGCAATCAACTGATAACACTATATCTTTCTTTTATCTGATTCTCATAAAAAAATCTTACGTATAACTGAAAACTTTTTATTTTTTATTTCTAATGGAGCTTAGATGGTGAAAGGAATCCAGGAGGCTGTGATAGTGAAACGAAGCTGGGTCACTGTAAGAATGGTGTTAATGGATTACTCTTGTTACGTCATAAATACTGAAAGGGGTCTCGCGTTATGACTGGCTAAAAGGCCACAACTGGATGAAAGCAGATTGGATAAAGAGACGTCGTTCTTTCCCTCTCCTGGAGGATGGATACTCAAATCTATAGAACCTTTTATTAGCATTAATTAAGATAAAATCGGTTTGAATAATTCTGGCCACTGGCCAGTGATGGGCATACAAATACTTGAAAAGCCTTAGTCACAGCTTGGCTTCATCGATTCATGTTATAGAATATAGAATACAGACTTCAGGCCATGGGCCAAGCGCTGGAACCTATGAGGTCATTCAGCAATGAAACGAAAATTGACCATAAAAAGGTTTGAAAGGTGTAGCAGAAGGAAAACCTCGCAGCTGCATAATGAATCAATTGTTAAGAGAGGGTGGGGAGTAGGATGGAAGAAAGAGAACATGAACGGAGGTACAGTAAAAGGAATGAAAGGGGTTGCAGCTAGGGGCCGAAGGGACGCTGCAAAGAACCTTAAACAATGCCAACAGCTCACCGCATGAGGTGTACTGACGGCGGTACCACCCTACGGAGGTTGAATCATGTTATGGGTTCGACTAGATATTCATATGTTCACAGATGACTTAGGAAATAATACATAGATTGGTCAACAGCGGCGTTTTGTAACTCCTTTGCAAGAATAGTCTCAAATCAAAAAAAGGACTGTATTCCCTTACGAATGCGACGGAGTACAGCGAGGCGAGCGAGTGAAGAGGGGACCCACATTGTTTCTGTAATTGTTATGAAACGGGCTTTGTTTCTGTGGTCATTAAATTATTTTCATTACCTTATGGACTACTTTTGTAAAGTGAACGGGCCTCTCTCTCACAATTTTTTTTACATGGATACAAATTAAAATGCATTTTTTTGCGAGGGGGAAAAGGGGGCGGGGTCATTCTTTCATGGCATTCTGATTATCCAAGAAATGAGGCACTCGACTTGGGGGTGGAAGAAACATTATTAGACAGTTTCATTTTGCGTAAACAAGTTAAAAATAATTGCCGTTAAGAAAACTGGTGTTTAGTGCCAACTGTCTATTAGCACTCCTATTACCATTACTATCATTATTAGTAGCATCAATATGAAACGGAGATGGTAGATAGAAAATTCCTAAAGAGGCAATTCAAAATACTTTTCCTACACGAAAAATTGAAAGTAACAGATGACTAATACCAATCCTTGGTTGTCTGACAAAATTTCATATGTAACACTCACTCAGTCTGTGAAAAAACAAAAAACGCAAACTATCACGCAGCATCTTTTCATCAACGAGGCACCGACTACCTATTGCTCCTACGACACCAAACAACACTCTCAAAGACGCACGATCACGTATCCGAATCTCACGAACAAGGCTCACGTTGGTTCGAGTGTGCAAAACAGTTTCGGATAATCCTGCTCAACGTTCTTCCTCTTGCCATGTCTGGCATATATCAAATTGCAACGCTGGGCTGCAGTGATATTTCCCCACACTCGACAAAAAAAAAATAATAAAAATAAACAAACAAACACGCACAAACAGACACATACACAGACACAAACGACGGCTGTTTACTCAACAACGTTACATCTGACAAGTTCGATATGTTGTTCGAGGATGTGCACCACACCAACAATATCAATGCTTTAACGCATCACAAATATAAGTTATCTATAAATCCAATAGGGCAAGAGAGTGACAAATATGATGATGAAGATGATGTTTATGATGATTATTATTATTATTGTTATTATTATTATTATTATTATTATTATTATTATTATTATTATGTTAAAACAAATAAAGGCATATCCTGCACACGTCAGATCTTAGTGACCAAAACAATTACAAAGAATTGTACTGAAAAAGTAAAGCATCAAAACAGCCGAAACTAAAGAGTTCTGTTGGAACTATATTTCACTATAAAAATAATCGCTGCTGTTCATACTAGAGAGAGAGAGAGAGAGAGAGAGAGAGAGAGAGAGAGAGAGAGAGAGAGAGAGAGAGAGAGAGATACTTGCATATAAACATACCCACACGATTGAAGTTTCACATGCAAAAGGCCCTCAGCAAAAAAATACCAGGTATGTATCTGAGAGAGAGAGAGAGAGAGAGAGAGAGAGAGAGAATGTAGTTTTTTATTGAGCTGGCTTTATGCCAACACGGGCTCTTGCTCATAAGGCGGCCCGTAGAGAGAGAGAGAGAGATGTGGTTTTTTTTTTACTGAGCTGGGGCTCTATGTCAGCAAGGGCTCTTGCTCATAAAGCAGCCCGTAAGGGCAGAGAGAGAGAGAGAGAGAGAGAGAGAGAGAGAGAGAGAGAGAGAGAGAGAGAGAGAGAGTCATCCAAACGCCAACACACGATCCCCCCAACCTGACAAGCAAAAGACAGCCATAACTCCCAAGGGGTACTACAAAATCCTTAGCTTCAGTCGACAGTAGAAACAATCGCATAGATACAGGCACCACCGAACCACGACGACACCCCTGACCTTGACCTTGAGCGACGACTGCAGCACAGTCGAGCTAATTGGTTAATAAGAAGCCCGTATCGCATTGCCTATCTTTGTATCCGATTGCTTTCGAGTGTGGGCAGGGTATCTTCTAGTAAGTCCTCTGGGGCCGTGAGAGAGAGAGAGAGAGAGAGAGACTACCGCAACTACAGGTTTGTTGGTATCTCACTTTCCCCAGCCACTCCGTCTGCAGGAACTTCGCAGGTTCTGTAGGATGTGTTTGGCAGGCCCCAATCAGGATTATCCAAGGCCTCCTATAGACCGAGGATGGTACATTATACATTCTCATTTGTAGGCTGAATTAAGATGGGCATGAGAATTTTTTGGGTGCTGAATAAAATGAATGAGAAGTGGCTGATACTAAAAAAATTTAGGTTTTTACTAGGGAACGTTTGTTTAATTGATTGATTATAATTGATTGATTTGATATAAAAGAATAAAGTACTTGCATTAGTAATCTGAATTTCTTGTTCCTACGAGAACAAAATATAGCCTTTGCAGAAATAAAAAATAAATAAATAAAATAAATATAAATAAATAAAAAATGGAAAAGGAATACATTAAGTTACAGAGTAACCAAGATGGAAACTGAAACATGGCGTCTATCTTCCGTGGGGTTGTCCTTCTTCAGGAGAAATCGTCGTCAGTATTGTTCTAGGACACGTCACGATCTGGCGTCTGCTGAATATGTTTAGACAGAGAGAGAGAGAGAGAGAGAGCTCTAACACACATACTAAGAGTCTAATGTGAATAGCATTGGGTCACAATGGGACCTGCAAAGCCTACGAAATGAATGTGCGATATGTATACATACAGTATGTATATATATATATATATATATATATATATATATATATATATATATATATATATATATTATATATAATATATAAATATAAACATATATATTTATATATATATTATATAAATATATATATATATATATATATAAATATATATATTTATATATATATATATATATATATATATATATATATATATATATATATATATATATATTATATATATATATATATAACAATAAATTCCATGCATACTATTTTGTTTAAATCCAATACTATGTTTACCTTATCATTATCCAATATTACACACTGTAGCTGCCTGCTGTTGCCTCGAAAAACAAGAGAAGATTGCAGACTACTCACGACGAAAAGCAACGAGCGCAACAACGCCGAATCTGCGCAACAACGAATTGCAAGACGAACTGGGCAAACCTGTGCCGGTGAGAACCGTCGGACGGGATACATCACCTAAACGAGGAAGCACAAACCTCTGGAGGAGAAATAAAGAAGGAGAAAGAATCTCGGCAGGGAGGGTGATGATGATGATGATGATGATGATGATGATGATGATTATTATTATTATATTATTGACGGTTATGGCTGCATAACCTGATGCAGCTATAACCTACAATACTACATGTTTGAAACAGGGTCTACTGCCTATACTATTATTATTATTATTATTATTATTATTATTCAGAAGATGAACCTTATTCATATGCAAAAAGCCCATCACAAAGGCTATTGACTTGAAATTCAAGCTTCCAAAGAATATGGTGTTCATTAAAAAGAAGTAACAGCTGGTCATGGGAAATACTGA
>NC_089793.1:26800323-26810323 GCF_040412425.1 Macrobrachium rosenbergii | reverse complement strand
AGGTAAGTACTGTATGTTATCCCAATATCTTTTTTTTCTCTCTCTCTCTTTTGTCTTAAGAAATTAACATGGAAGATACTTAAGAGGTGAAACCGCTGACCATCTGATAAATTTCCTTGTACTTCTTCAATCGATGATGTTAAGAAGTACGTTGTAGCAGCTACACTTCCTTAACAGAAATCTCAAAACTGCTTTCCCGACGGGGAAAGAAAACTCTTCATCTTTAACAGCAGCATCTTCTGGCAAAGAGTACATAATGGAATGGAATGGAATGGAATGGAATGGAATGGAATGGAATACTTAATGTAGGCCAAAGGCTAAGTGCTCGGACCTGTGGAAAGTAAAATGGGTGAGAGACTATAAATGGAAGTACAATAAAAGAACTGAAATGGGCTGCAGCTAGAAGCCTCAGGGACGCCACAAAGAACCTCAAGTAAAGCTTATAGTACAGCGCGTGAGGTGCATTGACGGCACTAACCCCCTCCCTTAGGGGAATGAGTACGCAATAACCAAACTCGCTAGGAGCATAACTACCTCGTTAAACCTAAAAAAGTGGTTCCAACGCTTGTTTTTTTTTTGGAAATAGGATTGCAGGTGTTGGGGAACTCCGATTCAAAGGTTGGTAAACGCGACAATTTCTTTAATGGATGCAATTAGCATATCATTTGCCGCGACTGAAGACATCTCATTACTTCGTAAAAATAAAAAAAAATAAAAACTCATACAGGAAAAATGGTCTCGGCGTTATATTTTTCTTGGGCCGTGGGAAACTTCCATTACACGTCAAACTCATCTGCATAGTTTTGGAGGGCTACATTTGGAGACCCCTTTAATCACTTATTCTATGGTTCTCTTTCAACTTATTCATGGCTGTTACTTTAATAAGCATACCTTCAGTTTCTTCTTTAAATGTCTCTTATTAGAAATCTTGCAAAATTATAGAGGACTACATTTGGAGACCTCTTTTATCAAATAGTTTATAATTCTCTCTAACTTACTCATGGCTCTTTTTTTAATAAATATACCTTCAGTTTCTTCTTTAAACTTCTCTGATTATTAAAAGACTTCGAACGAAATCTTATTAGTTCTTAAATGGTGTGGGTGCACTGCATTCGAAGATTCTTGTAATATAAAATATCTATGTTGCGCCTTGGCTCTAATCTATTTTTGACCATGCTCCCACGCGTAGTTATACTTTATGCGGTATTTCCCGTAGGCGGTCTTACCTTATTCCTGTTTATCGTTCTTCATCGAAGAGCACTTCAAAACCACATTTCTTTGTCAGGTCTTGCTTCGGTAAGATTGGGAGTGGCGCTATCCCCAGGGGATTTATTTACCATTTACTTGATTGTTCATCAAACCCCGTAATTTCCTCAATAAAATCCCGTGGGGATTTAGTTATTATTTATTTGATTGTTCATCAAACCCCGTAACTTTCTTAATAAATCCCTTGGGGATATATTTATTATTTATTTGATTGTTCATCAAACCCCGTAACTTTCTCAATAAAATCCCGTGGGGATTAATTTTTATTTATCTGATTATTCATCAAACCCCGTGACTGTCTCAATAAAATCCCATGGGGGTTTATTTATTATTTATGTAATTATTCATCAAACCCCGTAACTTTCTCAGTAAAATCCCGTGGGGATTTATTTATTATTTATCTGATTGTTCATCACACCCCGTAATTTTCACGATAAAATCCCGTGGGGATTTATTTATTATTTATTTGACTGTTCATCAAACGCAATAACTTTCTCAATTAAATCCCGTGGGGATTTATTTATTTATTTATATGAGTTTATCAAACCCCGTAACTTTCTGAATAAAATCCCAGTTTTTTAAATTTTACTCCTAATGCTTAAATCAAGACATTTCATGTTTTTATCGACCCTGTATATACATATCCTTGTTTATATTTATTTAGTTTTAAATCTTTCTCTTTATCCAACACTTTTATGTGCCTCATGATCTTTCCTGTTTTGGTAGCCATTACCTTTTTTTTCTTTTTATTCTGGCAGCAATATCCCCAGTTTTATCTAAAACCAGACAATCCGCTGACCAAGAAACCGAACAGCGGGTTTGGAGACCGGTCTGATTTGCTTGCATTAATTAATGTCATCAACTTGAGTCGAACGAGAAGTCATCGATACTGCAATTGTACGTGGTGTCAGAATTCCTTCCTTGCACGGCATGTCAACCGTTACTTCGAAATTTTCCCTTTGCTTTCCTACCTGTGCGTTCATTGTTATATACCTTCGCTTCAGGAATCTATCTCTCTATCTATCTACCTCTCTATCTATCTATCTAGCAAGCAATCTATCTATCTACCTACCTCTTTTACTAAGTATTATATGAGACACGAACTATATTTCTTCACAAATGCTCCAAAACCTCTTGTATCGAACAGGGAAGAAAAAAGTTTCGAAGGCAGCCATGAATGCTTCAGAAGAAGAAAAAACCTAACAAAAGGAGGAGATGGAAGAGTAAGTAGGAGGAGGACGACGAGGAGGAGGAGAAGGAGGAGGATTGAACCAAGAGGATCATAATATTCTTGAATTGTCTGAAATGAAGGCGGAAGTGAAGTTAGAATCGGACAATGGCTGCTGGGATGAAGAAAAGTTGTGACCCGGGAAGTAAGTGCTGGTGATGTTTTTTGTGTAGTGTAATATTCATAGAGGATGAATAAAAAAAAATTCAGTGTACTAACAGAAATCAGAATCTCTAGCTCATTTTCACTGTTACTTGTCATTCACTACAAAAATAGAAATAGTGAATCAATTGCCATCTATAGGTAGGGTAAATATGACGGAACAAAACAGTAAAGGTGCTCGTATCAAATGTCAATGCACAACTGACCTATATATATATATATATATATATATATATATATATATATATATATATATATATATATATATATATATATATATATATATATATATATAAAATCACAACTGAAGCGACCTCACTCGATTACTTTGTTCGCCCTGCTTAGGGCATGAGATGGGTTATGGTGATTTTACTTACCATTATCTTCATACTTAAGTCTGTTTAAATTCATTATGGTTAATTAAAAAGTTTTTCCCCTTCCAAGATGCCTGAATCATTCCTATGGCATGAATAAGCTTCTGAACTTCCTCGCTATTAAAAAATTTTTTTTTTTTTATAAAGAAGATTTTCCTTACTATTACGGGAGTTGTACTCATTATCATAAACGGAATTTCTTCACAATTAAGAAGGGCTTTTTGCTTTTGATTCATTCTCTCCACTATCAAAATGGGCGTCCCCTCACGATGGAGAATGAAAGTTCTATGCTTATGTCTAAATAAAACTCTTGGCCAAAAAGGGATATTTTTGCAAGGATCCTTCGTTTCAGGATAAGAAGCAAATGAGTTACAGAATAGTTATACAGGTCAAGAGTTTCAAGTATTTATAGGATGTACTTATAGGTAGTTATCTATAAATTGCATCAATATCTTCTGGAGCTTATTCAAGCTAATCTGACAAATACCTTCTGATTTCTCAGTTGTTGTCATCTGCTAGAAGGCTACGCAGATCAGAGGGTTAGTATCTCTCGGTTTCGTCTCTGGTCTGCACAGTCTTCTAGCAGATGACCACAACTAAGAGTCTCTCAATAGAAAACTTCTTCTTTATGTTCAACTCAGATTAGCAGTGACTGTGTGCAGTTTCTTGTCTCTACACACGAGCGTGAGTGACCCAAAAATGCAAGAATGCAAAAGTAATTTCAAATATCTAATTCAATAAAAAAAATTAATACAAAACTTCAGGAAATTTTCTTCCCAGCAACCCATTCCTGAGGTCTTAGTGGGACGATATTTAGCTAAAAGTCAATTTTTGTAAAAATTCACAACCAGAATGTCCACAATTTTTATTGCCAAATTCATCATCATTTGTTGCATCGTCTTAGCTTCTTACGCACGTATGAATTTTGCAGAAAATAACGAAAGGACCGCAATACAGAACAGAGTGAAAAACGAGTGAAATGAGTAAGAGTGAAATTAGTGAAAAGCGAGCGAAAACTTGGTAAAAATTAGTGAAAAGTGGGTGAAAAACCTGCTTGCACTCCAAGCAGACGCAAAAATCAGTTCGAATGATTCGTGGCAACACAGCCGTGCACGAAATTTAATTTTGCCTTCGAGCAGAACAAAGCTGCATGACTTAACTATCAATATCACGAAGTAAAAAAAAACAAAAGGCAAAAATAAATTTCTATCAACTAACCCGTCATCTGAATGAGGAAACGCGAGAGGAAAATCTTGTCCTACCGAGTCGCCAAAAAAGAAATCCTTCGCTTCCCCCGTCAGCACACACACACACGCACATTTCCTCTACATGGAAAAGGATGGTTTGCCCGTAGGGGAGATAAATCTAATGACATACACTTAAGTGCAGAAGCACTACTCTGAAGCCTCTTTGACGGAGCTTCAGAATCAGTCGGCATCATGTACTCTCTCTCTCTCTCTCTCTCTCTCTCTCTCTCTCTCTCTCTCTCTCTCTCTCTCTCTCTCTCTCTCCTGTCGTACACGTTCACGTTCGTTCGTTCTTCTGCCCTACTAGTGGGGCATTAGTCTGGCTATCGTTCTAAACAATCGGCGATCCTGACTCGAGACGTCCCATCGAATTCCTTTCGTCTCTAAACAGATTTAACGCGGCAAACTTGAGGATGGCACACACACACACACACACACACACACACACACACACACACACAGGAAGTGTATACATGCCAGGCATACTGACGGTAAGATGGACGAACAAACGACAAAAGGATGGGGAAAAAATAATTCCCAACGTTGCCAGTAGGACACTGAAATTAAATCACGTATAAAAATAATAATAAACACCAAACAGTAAACGAATGACCCCAAAACCAGATTAAAAAGAGAGAGGCCAATCAGGGCACAGGGTCACGTCCCAGCCTTGTAAATGAAAAAGTTAATATACAAAGGCATATAAACTTACTAAAATTGGAAGACATTTATGGTCCAAACGGAGCGACAATACGCCAGAATGGAGACCGATTAAACCAAGAGAGAGAGAGAGAGAGAGAGAGAGAGAGAGAGAGAGAGAGAGAGAGAGAGAGAGAGAGAGAGAGAGAGCATTTCCCTTGGTTAATAAATGATAATTAACTGACTGATTATGGCTACTAAAACTGGCGTTACGTCACCTAAGTTAGTGACGCCGTAATAAATGATAAGGAAGAGATAAGACACAGAGAGAGAGAGAGAGAGAGAGAGAGAGAGAGAGAGAGAGAGAGAGAGAGAGAGCGTGCAAACGAAAAGTCCGTAGTAGTCCTGTGTCACTTGAGTGTAAAAAATAATTATAATGCTGTTCTGAAATAACAGAGAGATACAAGCAACAATTGCAGTTATGTAGTATCAACACCTGTAATTCTGGTGATGCACTACATCCTGTTTTGACATAAAAACTCTCTTGGTTTAACTTAAAAACTTCTTCTTTACAACTGGTTCAGGCAGAGGCGTAATTATCTTAGTCTAGATCAATTTAAACGAAGCAGATCAAGAACACTAAATGCTTTTAAAAGAAAAATCTCATAAAAGCTGTTATTAGTTCCAGAGAGAGAGAGAGGGAGAGATTGCCAAAACCTAGCAATACTAAACGCTTTTACGAGGAAAACCTGTAAGCTGTTATTTATTCCAGAGAGAGAGAGAGAGAGATTGTCAAAACCTAACAATACTACACGCTGTTAAGAGAAAAACTTCTAAGCTGTTATTCTGTCATTTTATTCCAAAGAGAGAGAGAGAGAGAGAGAGAGAGAGAGAGAGAGAGGAGAGAGAGAGAGAGAGAGAGAGAGAGATTGCCAAACCTAATAATATAAACGCTTTTCTCTGACAAAAATCTCTAAGCTGTTATTCTGTTCAGAGAGAGAGAGAGAGAGAGAGAGAGAGAGAGAGAGAGAGAGAGAGAGAGAGAGAGAGAAAAAAAACCTAGCAATGCTAAATGCCTTTAGGAGAAAAACTTCTAAGCTGTAATTTGTTAGGAGAGAGAGAGAGAGAGAGAGAGAGAGAGAGAGAGAGAGAGAGAGAGAGAGAGAGAGAGAGAGAGAGAATTGCCAAACCTAGCAGGGCTATTGCACAAATCATGAATTCGAAATATTTGATTCCTCTCTTTTACAGGATAATTATCACTCGAGCCAACAAACTTTTCCTTCCTTATAGTCATAGGTCGAATGTCGTAATGAAAGAATGGAGAATATATCCCCTGAAGAGGGTATAACACGAAAAAACAAGATACCGAGTAAAAAAAAAGGGGGGGGGACGCATCAAAGATGTTTTGAAACAGGAGAGTAAGAGAGGGGGCATTAAATGGGAAGGGGAATCCTCTGGTGGGGTTAAACTCGCCAAGATACATGAAAGATTTTTTTTTATTAAAAGCAAAAATGGATCAAAGACTTCAAGGAAACACACACACACGAATTAAAAACAACCTCATGAATGACAGGTCTCCGTTTCTCCAAAAGAAATCTTTTATATTTTTATTATTAAATGCATCTTTCCGCGTTGTCAACTCTCCTCTGAAAACGCACAGAGAAGCATTTCATAATAAAAAAAAAAATACCTTAAAGAGGACGCGAAAACACAAAATGAAAAGAATCGTGGAAGAAACAATTTTTTCATGCAAAATCCCAAATGCTTACCAAGTCGGTAATTTTCAATTTTCAATTGGCCTGCATGTAAATAATATATATATATATATATATATATATATATATATATATATATATATATATATATATATATATATATATATATATATATTTACACACACACACAATTACTCGTTCCCCCCCATCGCTGGGAATGTTTCCCTCCTCCAGACACTGCAAACATTGGTCAGCCAATGAATCACACTTTTACCACCAGAGTGCAGCACCTCACTAGTAACCCACACAGCTTCTTCTGTCCTCCGCATTCGAAAGAGTCTCAACAAAGTCACTCCATCGACCTAGGACTTGATTATATTCTGACAGCATCTCGTCAAATGCACCTTTTGTTATGAGATCCATTTGCTTATTAATCTTTCTCTCTAATTTACTCCATTATTGAAAAACATGTCTCTAAAGTATTTGCTCATGTTCACTGCTCATACTTATATTCATTACAGTTCACACACACACACCCAATATATACGTACACATATAAATATATGTGTATATGTATATGTATATATTATATATATATATATATATATATATATATATATATATATATATATATATATATATATTATTATGTGATTCCCAGGGAGAGGGTTGTGACGCCACAAAAAAAAAAGAAAAATGATCAATTTCCCAGAAGGGCGAGGTTGCCTGCAAAACTATGGAAGAGGTGGGGATTGAGGTGACACAACCGATGAGCCTTCTGTGTAGGCATATGAAACGGCTAATGTTTCGTAAATTTCCTACATAGAGGCTTCATCCATGAACCAACAGTTGAAAGCAAATGAGTTTGGTCGTAACAACTGTTCTTGCTTTTCTGGAGTCCCTACACAACCCCTCCGCCCATTGAGGGAATAGCTTACACTAAAAATATATATTACCCACCCCCTTTAAGGGAACAGATTTATATTTAAAAATAAATTACCCATCCTCGTTAAGGGAATAAAAGTCCCATATTAAAAAATATATTACCCACCCCCTTTAAGGGAACAGCTTTGTATTAAAAAAATATACGTTACTAATCCCCGTTAAGGGAACGGCTTTATACTAAAGAAATATATTACCAAACCCCGTTAAGGGAACAGCTTTATATTTGAAAAAATTTATTACCCATGCCCGCTTAACGGAACAGCATTATATTTAAAAAATATATTACACAGCCCCTTTATGGGAAAAGCTTTATATTAAAAAAAATATATTACCCACCCCCTTTACGGGTACAGCTTTATATTAGAAATATATATTAACCACCCCCCTTAAAGGAACAGCTTTATATTATAAAATATATATTAACCACCCCCGTTAAAGGAACAGCTTTATATTATAAAATATATATTAACCACCCCGTTCAAGGAACAGCTTTATATAAAAGAAATACATTACTCACCACCGGTTAAGGGAACAGCTTTATATTGAAAAAGTATAATACGTAACCCCCTTTGTTAACGGAACAGCTTCATATTAATAATAAATATATGAATACAATATGCGCATACATGTATAAAGTTCATATAAACGCCCGTCATAAACAGTTCGCCTTTGCAAACTATACTACTCTATAAATGTATTCTCCATGTCTTGTAGCATATAACCCACATGTCTCTTGACATAAACACCTGATAACCTATATTAAAACTGGCAAAGAGACCAGGAATTGAGCCCATATTTTACTTTAATCATGACAAGAACACTACAGAAGAAATTGTCATGACAATTTGTTGTTCCAACTGACCTTTCCTACACTTATTTCGTTTAAGCTCCGGAACAGCGACTGTGGCAACAAGGAGCAGGTGCCTTGCCCCCGCCCCCTAATATGTCTAACTTTACTTCCGCGTTCATTGTGAACAAGTCAAGAACACTTGGTCCTCCTTAGTTGTCCATCTTCAATGCTCAGACGTCCCTCTCATAATCCCTCCTCCTTCTCCTCCACCCACCTTCTGCCCTCCTCCTCCTCCTCACTTCTCTTCCTCTTCTCCTCCTCTCTTCTCTCCTCCACCTCCTCCTCCTCCTCCTCTTAAGTTCTCTTTCTGTCTTCCTCTTGCTCTGAAGCATTCATAACATCTCTCCCTCACCGCATCATATCTTAGCTTTCTTCCTCGTTCGATACAAGCGGTTCCCGAGCTTTTCAAAGGTGAAGGAGCTCGAGAGGAGAGAGAGAGAGAGAGAGAGAGAGAGAGAGAGAGAGAGAGAGAGAGAGAGAGAGAGAAAAGTTCAAAGAGAGAGAGGAAAACTTTTGAGGGGAACTTTTTTTTTTTCAAAAGTTCAAAGTCTGAGAGAGAGAGAGAGAGAGAGAGAGGAGAGAGAGAGAGAGAGAGAGAGAGAGAGAGAGAGAGAGAGAGAGAGGGAACTTTTATGCTTTTTCAAAAGTTCAAAGTCTAGGACAAATTTATACATTTTATTTTTCAAAGTTCAAAGTCTCTGAGAGGGTTAGAGTATACAGGTTTGGATCCAGGACCACTGGACTGGATTAACAGCTCTCTAGGGCTGGCCTGAAGGATTAGATTTCATTTTATGTGGAATCACTAGAGCAGGACTACATTATAACGAACCACATTATAACGAGAATGAATTTCTATCACCAAAAATAAATTTCTCTAATTCTCCACTAGGCCGGTCGGAGAATCAGAACAGGGACCAGCAGAGTGCTGGCCAAGAACGATACCAACCCCCAATGAGAGAGAGAGAGAGAGAGAGAGAGAGAGAGAGAGAGAGAGAGAGAGAGAGAGAGAGAGAGAGAGAGAGAGAGAGAGAGAGACTTATACTTTTGTTTTTTTTCAAAAGTTCAAAGTCTCAGGAAGAGAGAGAGAGAGAGAGAGAGAGAGAGAGAGAGAGAGAGAGGAGAGAGAGAGAGATACAACTCGGTGACTACTCAAGAGCGCGATCTTATCTAACGCTTTATCAAACATAATTAAGTGGACATCAAAACAAAATTAGTATTGAGGTAGTCCAACCTCATCCCTAACCCCCACTCTCTCTCTCTTCTTCTCTCACTCTCCCTCTCTCTCTTAGTGGAGCAGATAAAATAATTTTTTTCACTAAAATACTTCAGTTAATGATACAAGCATGATATTTGGTACATAACTTCTCCATAGGCCACTTTTTGAAAATTACTGGATGTCCACTCAAAATTCCAAAATGGCTGCCGTTTTTCAAGATGGCCGCTAGTCAAGGTTTTAACATGGGACTCATGTGCCTCTGGTCATGTTTTTATGCATTTGTTTTGGTTATACACATTTTAGGCAGAGTCATCAAGCAAAAGTAAAATTTATTTCTGTTAAAGATTTCATATAGCAC
>NC_089793.1:26762823-26795323 GCF_040412425.1 Macrobrachium rosenbergii | reverse complement strand
ATATATATATATATATATATATATATATATGTATATATATAATATATAATATGTATAAATATTATATATATATATATATATATATATATATATATATATATATATATATATATATACTAATATATATATATATATATATATATATATATATATATATATATATATATATATGTATATATATATATATATATATATATATATATATATATATATATATATATATATATATATATATATACTGTATATATATATATATATACAATATATCCTCTATATATATATCTAACCACTAAAAAAATTATATCACAATGGAAGCAGGTTTCCTCCTGTAATCAAAATGAACGATACAAAAGAAAAAGATGTTACAATGGTGCAAGTTGGCTAACGTAAGGAAAAATAAGGTTGCTGTAAAAATGAAAAAAAAAAAAAACTTGTTATAACGAAACAAGTTCCCCGCAAAAAAAAAAAAGGTGCTGAAGTCAAGCGTTATGAAAGCCAAAAAAAGTAAGAAAGAAAAAGAGAAAAATAAAAAGGCACGAGAGGCTCTCTCTTACATGAGGGCATTCAAGGGGAGACGATACAGGTGTTATATATACCTGAAGAACAATATCGCACGGGCACGGGGCACAAGGGCATCAGGATGTATGTATGTATTATGTATACATACACATTTATATATGTATATATACATACATACATATATATATATATATATATATATATATATATATATATATATATATTTATAGATATATTTATATACACACACATATATACAAAAGATGTAACAGCAAGGTTATAAATAAAATAAATCTACGACGGTTAAAATAAAAGGAATATCCGCAGTACATAAAATTACTAAACAGGAAGAAATACATTACCAACATAAAACATGATATTTTTATCCACGAAAAAATGGGACCAAAAACCAAAGCACATACTCGTAAAAAATCGTTTTATCTTGATGAGTCAAGAAAGACGGAGATGGGGCTCCAAGCACTTGAGGAGGAGGAGGAGGAGGAGGGAGGAGGAGGAGGAGGAGGAGGGACGACGACGAGGACTGACTGAGCTGACGACGACGACGACGACGGAGGCCTTTGGCTTCCCTCTCACCCGA
This sequence comes from Macrobrachium rosenbergii, assembly GCF_040412425.1. Taxonomy (NCBI): domain Eukaryota; kingdom Metazoa; phylum Arthropoda; class Malacostraca; order Decapoda; family Palaemonidae; genus Macrobrachium; species Macrobrachium rosenbergii. The sequence continues at coordinate 26,794,206 of NC_089793.1, read as the reverse complement.
TTCCAAGGTCGAAAAGACCCTCCTCCACTCTCCAGGTGCACCTCGAGAGCTTCCTAGTCCTACCTCAAGGTCCTATCCTCTCTCCCACTCTCAAACCAACAACAGGCTTCGAAGGCTCTGAGGTCCCACTTAGACACGACCTAGTAATCCTCGACAATGCTTCCTTGAGGTGGGGCGCAGCTGATGCTTATGTAAACACGGAAATGCAGCCGATGCCTGCCTTTGAGAAGTTGCAGTTGATCAGGTCGTTCTCGAAGATGCAGATGATCAGGTCATTCTCGAAGATGCAGATGATCAGGTCGTTCTCGAAGATGCAGATGATCAGGTCATTCTCGAAGATGCAGATGATCAGGTCGTTCTCGAAGATGCAGATGATCAGGTCGTTCTCGAAGATGCAGATGATCAGGTCATTCTCGAAGATGCAGATGATCAGGTCATTCTCGAAGATGCAGATGATCAGGTCGTTCTCGAAAGATGCAGCTGATCAGGTCATTCTCGAAGATGCAGATGATCAGGTCGTTCTCGATGATGCAGATGATCAGGTCGTTCTCGAAGATGTAGCTGATCAGGTCATTCTCGAAGATGCAGCTGATCAGGTCGCTCTCGATGATGCAGATGATCAGGTCATTCTCGAAGATGCAGCTGATCAGGTCGTTCTCGAAGATGCAGCTGATCAGGTCGCTCTCGATGATGCAGATGATCAGGTCATTCTCGAAGATGCAGCTGATCAGGTCGTTTTCGAAGATGCAGCTGATCAGGTCGTTCTCGAAGATGCAGATGATCAGGTCATTCTCGAAGATGCAGCTGATCAGGTCATTCTCGAAGATGCAGCTGATCTGGTCGTTCTCGAAGATGCAGCTGATCAGGTCATTCTCGAAGATGCAGCTGATCAGGTCATTCTCGAAGATGCAGCTGATCAGGTCGTTCTCGAAGATGCAGCTGATCAGGTCATTCTCGAAGATGCAGCTGATCAGGTCGTTCTCGAAGATGCAGCTGATCAGGTCATTCTCGATGATGCAGCTGATCAGGTCATTCTCGAAGATGCAGCTGATCAGGTCGCTCTCGATGCTGCAGATGATCAAGCCAACAACGATCATCATCTCTTGGAAATGAATCCATTAAATAAACACCGTCAGAATTATATAAAAAAATTAGCCTTTCAGTTGCATTCTGAAGATGCAATGCATTACTACCCTAAAGCCATTCTCCTTGCATTTTAATGCATCTTATATCTATTTATTAATTTACTAATTTATTTTTTTCTTTTTAATAAGTGAGATCTCTTCTTTCTGTATGTCCCTTTACCCTCATTTACTTCCTAATGAGCACCATATTCTTTTTAAGATTGAATTTTAAGTCAATGGCCCCTATGGGCTTGTTACATGTATATAGTGTTCATCCTCTGAATAATAATAATATTAATAATAATAATAATAATAATAATAATAATAATAATAATAATAAAATTCTGCAAATTTGTGAAGCGTTATAATTTGTTCTACATTTTCTAATCCATATCGCAAAGACAAACCGTGAAGAATGTATTATATCAGTGATCTGATTTGGTCGTATAACAACAATAACAATAACAATAACAATAATAAGAATTGTAACAATAATCAAACCAATAAAGCCCTGAAATACTTCTAAACGTGATTTGAAACGACAGAACTTTCGAACTTCATAAACTTTCACTCGTGAAAAGTTCAAGTGGCCTTTTTTTTCTGGGCTACAACCACAGTTTTGTTTTCACCAGTCGATTCCTTAAATCTCAAGTATCCGGAGACGTGCTGCATACAAGTATTTTCCCCCAGTGACAACAAACAACAGAAGTTACTTCAATTGAGAGCCTTGACCTTAAAACGCGATCGATACGAAGTAAACAGCAACAACATTCTGATGAAACTGGCAAATTTCCGGTCCCTATTTCAAACATACAAAACGAGATCTTGATCATCCTGTAAACTGGAATGAAGACATATCGTTATTTATTATGCGAAGACGCGAGGGTATGAATAAACCCTGAATTCGTAGACCAAATTCAATCAAGAAATAAGATGAGGTATATGTGCATGCAGCACATACAGTATATCTCATCTCGGATTTGTTTCTCTGATGGTAAGTCTTGCGATTTGCAAAGCTAAGTACTCTAACACGGAGAAGATTGATAAAATACAGAAGTTTGGGGACTCGACCCTTTACGAAGCTGCGAACTGCCTTTTTTTTTATAGAATAGTTTTACCAGACCACTGAGTTAAAAAACTCTTCTAAGGCTGGCCTGAAGTATTAGTAATTTTGTGTAAAATTTATTTGTAGTTATTTAGGTTTTAATAGGTTGCAGGTGTTGTAGAAATGTTAGAAGTGCTTCATGAAAATTTTTTTTATTTTCAGCTAAAATTTCTTTTATTGTGTGGTTTTTAAAACCCGCCTACTGAAAGTGGGGACGTTAAAGGGGGAGAATGCCAAAGTTGGTGTTATTGTTAGCAAGTGCAGAAGGGGATACGAGTGAGAAAGGATACTAGTTATCAGAGGAAATAGAAAGCCTTGAAGTACTGATGCAACTTTCAAAGCCAATAATAATAATAATAATAATAATAATAATAATAATAATAATAATAATAGTTACATACTGAAAATAACAAAAATAATAATGACATTTTCGCACTGACAAATAATAATATGTGAATTACTAAACTAACTGATAACCTGATATTTTTTAAAAATGACAGATAACGCCTGAGAAAAGAATGACCAGCTAACAGCAAAAGATTATCAGACACCTCTGAGAACGACATTGGTCACAAAAACAATCTTCAAGTTTTAGCAAAATGACATTCCCAATTTCCCAAAGTAATGAGGCAACGCGTTCCTCCCTTAAAAGAGAGAGAGAGAGAGAGAGAGAGAGAGAGAGAGAGAGAGAGAGAGAGAGAGAGAGAGAGAGAGAGCAAAATGCGGTTTTCTTTCCAGTGGCGAATCACACACCACTGACATCACGGAAGTGGGACCTCAGAAAAGAACTACTGCCTTATTTCTCAAATTGCACCTTTTGCAAATGACTTATATTTTCCTCCGTCGTCTCCTCATGCAACCTGTTCTCCGCAAACTCCCGATAAGTAGGTCATTCAACTCAAAACTCATTTCACGCACTTTCAAATCTCCATTTATGCATTCCACTCTCGAATCTTTTAGTACAAACTCACACAAGAAGGCAGACGCATGCGTACACAAAGAAGGATGGTGTACTTTTTTTTTTGAGATGGTTCGATCATGTGGAGAGAATGGAGGATGATAGGCTGATGAACAAAGAACACATTCCGGATGTGGCAGGAGGAAAGACCAGACGACTTAGAAGACGACTTAGAGAAGTGAGAAGGAGCGTAAAAGCTACAACAGAATATAGAATAGAATAAAGAACTCAGGCAGAGGACCAAGCACTGGGACCACTGAGGTAATTTAGCGCTGAAACGGAGATTGAGAGTAAAAAGGCTTGAAAGGTGTAACAGGAGGAAAACCTCGCAGTTGCACTGTAAAACAATTGTTAGGAGAGGGTGGAAATTAAAATGGAAGAAAGAGAATATAAACTGAGGTAGAGAAAAAGGAACAAAAGCGGTTGCAGTTAGGGGCATAGGGGACGCGGCAAAGAACCTTAATTAATGCCTACAGTGCACCGCGTGAGGTGCATTGACGGCACTCACCCCCTATGGGGATACAAGCTAGAGAGAACGGCGCAGTGTGTATAAACGGCCACGACGCACTGATATTGGACCTTTCCGTGTAGGGGTATGGAATGACTAAAGAGAATAATACCTAAACCATCAAACAAAGAAGAAAGTTCATACCTAAAGCAGTAAAGGACGAAAACACCAAGCACGGAAGAAAGTCCTGTCGAAAGTATCAAACGACGAAGAAAGTTAATGCCCTAAACAGAGTAAACACTGGAGAAAGTTACACTAAGTGCAACAGACGAATAAAAGGGTTAACAAACAACAGGATTAATACACAAATGAATCATCCAAAGTGGAATGACAAAACTGAATTTCGCCTCGAGTTAAGTCTGGGAGTCCTCGTCAGTATTTTCAAAATATCAGCCAGAACACCAACTGGGCAACCCTCACGGTATAATAATAATAATAATAATAATAATAATAATAATAATAATAATAATAATAATAATAATAATAATAAAAGAATCTGTTAGTCACGTAATAAAAATACTAACAACAATAATACGGAATATATAAATATATCAGTCAAATAATAATAATAATAATAATAATAATAATAATAATAATAATAATAATAATCCGAGTGGATCTTGTTTGTCCTCCCCCGGGTGACAGTAGGGAAGACATGACAAAGCCACCCAACCCCCTGCAAACCAGTTTGTCCAACCCGGGTGGGGGCGGGGTAGGTAGGGGGACGGCGGGAGGATAGGGAAGGCATCCAATCTCCTCCTGCAAACCTGTTTGTCAGCCCCGGTGGGCGCGGGGTAGGTAGGGGATCGGGAGGGTAGGGGAGACAGCAGCGCCAAGTTTCAGCGGGCGCAAAGAAGCTCGTAATTATAACATACCAGTCACAAAAAATACCTACAATAATGATAAAGGATCTATCAGTCACGTATCAACCGAAATAACACAAAACCACGGAAGAAAACAAAAAAAAAAAAAAACGAACCCACCACACACTAAATCTATAAAACCATTGCTTGCCTTCCACAACACCACCGCCCCGCCCTTAGCCATCCATGACCTACCCCGAACGGCGAGGCAAGGCACAGTGAGTGACCTATCCCACAGAAAAACCCGGTGGTATCCATCCCGGGGTTTCAAAGGGCATTCACCGGCACTTTTATTCGTACCCTGCAATATTTTCATTCGTGGTATGGCGCGTTTAACATGAGCTCCACTGGCTAAGCGGTGGGGAGGAGGGGGAAGGGAGGAGGAGGGGAGAGGGAAGGTGAGAAAGGGAGAGGAGAAGGGGAGGGGGAAGGTGGGACTGATAGAGAGGGTTGGAGAGGGGAGGGGAGAGGGGTGGGCACCAGTATTGCTGCTGCTACTGCTGCTGCTGCTGCCTGCATTACATCAACTATGACGGCGCTTCTATTTTCGATGTCGTATAAATATTGGAATCACGTTGTTGCTCGTGTTGTTATTATTATTATATTATTATTATTATTATTTTTATGTGACTGATATATGTCTTATTATCATCATTGTTAAGTGATTAATATTTCCATTATTATTAATATTATTACTATTACTGTCGTTATGTTACTTGCTATTGCAAACCAAATAAGCTACTGCGTAAGATATCATCATTTTATCATTATTTCATTACCATTATTCCTACCGATATTATTCCATTATTATTATTATTATTATTATTATTAACTATTATTATTATTAAGTAACCGTCGCAAAAAAAAAATATGCAACATTTCTCACTGAATAAGCCCAAACACCCACTCAATTACAAGGAACTCTCCACATCACAGAAAAACCCTTTTTCGAAAAACATGAGCGAAGTGAGTACGAGATTAAACTCGTGGATAAAAAAAAACAACAAATGAACAAATGTCATGACAGCCGACCGTATTCTGACAAAGGTCAATTAGTTCCTCTTTTTGCGAACGAGTGAAAGAAATTAATGGAGGGGAAACTGAACTTGATTTACAAGTTACATTCGACGTTATACATACGTGTCTGTCACAGTTTGAGTCACGGCATCGTTTTACTAGGTTGGCTTATGACGAGAGAGAGAGAGAGAGAGAGAGAGAGAGAGAGAGAGAGAGAGAGAAACGCAAATGTTAGGTTTAATTTAGATGATGAGAGAGAGAGAGAGAGAGAGAGAGAGAGAGAGAGAGAGAGAGAGAGAGATAAAATGCTAGGTTGAATCTGCATGTGTGAGAATCTGAGAGAGAGAGAGAGAGAGAGAGAGAGAGAGAGAGAGAGAGAGAGAGAGAGAGAAAGCTAGGTTGAATTTAGATGTGTCTGTGTGTGAGGAGTTAGACGAACGAGAGAGAGAGAGAGAGAGAGAGAGAGAGAGAGAATGCTAGGGTGAATTTAGATGTGTCTGTGTGTGAGGAATTAGACGAGAGAGAGAGAGAGAGAGAGAGAGAGAGAGAGAGAGAGAGAGAGAGAGAGAGAGCGCTTCGCCTGCACAGAGGAAGATCACCTGTGAGTCTCCGATTGCTTTCCCACAGTGGTTATTAAAAGCCTTGACATCAGATCTTGACATCAGGTTGGAATGCGATATGCAGGACGGAGCTAAAATTACGTCTCAGCCTGGGCACCAGGGCAGACCAGCAGTGTCACATCGTTCCTTTTGCGGGCGTTTGCTTGTGTATGTATGTATGTATGTATGTATGTATGTATGTATGTACATGTATGTGTATATATATACAGTAGGTATACGTATATATATATAGATATATATACATATATATAATGTGTGTATGTAAGTATATATATACACATAATGTGTAAACATATACAAACAGATTTACATACACATATATGCGTATGTATGTATATATATACACATATGTGTGTATACATATACAAATAATCTACTGATTACTTTTTACTAGAAACATATGTAATTGTAATAGCCACAATGCCCTCTTAACTTCTCGAATTCTTCACACTTTATGGATACGCTTGTCACTACAAAGCCGGAGATCCAAATGCAAGAATATGAAGAAATCCTGACGTCCGTAATAGGATTCGAAGCCGCATCCAGTAGATCAGAGTGAGATCACGTTACGGTTGTTTTTATAATGTCAGTGTTTAAAAATTTGTATAAAATTATGAACATCATCCCCTGACATTGAATAAATAAAACCAAGTTCTGACTCTAAGCGCAGCTGTCTGCTGACTGATCAGATTGTAATGTCAGTAAACTCTCAATATAGATACCAATGGCCCCCTCGGTGGGCTTGCTCCATATGAATAGGATTCATCATTTGAATAATAATAATAATAATAATAATAATGATGATGATAATAATAATGATAATAATAATATATGGGAGAGGAGAGTATTGACAGCGACTGAGCTTACAGGGAGAGATCAAGAGAAAGAAAATAATAATTCTTACTTTTAATCACTGAGGAAAATATATCTGATAAAGGGTTGTACCGGGTGGAGTGAGGGTTTTTCTCTCTCTCTCTCTCTCTCTCTCTCTCTCTCTCTCTCTCTCTCTCTACTTCCCAAGAGACTGGTAATGATGACCAGATAAAGGGTTTCCAAACTTATAGATCAGATAGAAAAAATAGAAATCAAGGGGAACCTGCGATATATGGGAGAGATGCCAATCAAGGAAAAAATCTGTGAGAAATATAGTAACACAGAATGTGAATTAATAGCGGTAGAATTTGAATCTGAAAATTAGTGAACATTGTAATATATAGACCCCTAATACTAAAGAGTTTGACATAATAATTGAAAATTGGATGAAATATGTAGAAATCACAAGGACTGGGATATACTCCTAACTGAGACTTTAACTCTTTTGTAGAATGGAAAGAACGAATAGGAGACTGTGGTTGTATTTATACATATAAAAAGAGAGCAATAGTAGTGCAGAAGATAAGAGGCAATTTGAAAAGCTATAGATATGCTACTAGAACATAACATTCAGCAAATAAATCACCTACCAACAAGAAAGGATAATATTTTAGACCTAGTATTTGTGAATGAGGTGAACTATGTTAAAGAAATAATAGTATATAACACGAGTATTTCGGACCATAATGTCATAGAACTAACAGTCTGTTTCCAGAACATACGAAACAAAGAAAAGCAAGAGACGAAAAATGGGAAGGATATGGAAAATACAATTTCTATAGTAAGAATATAAATTGGTCAAAAAATAAATGAAGAATTAAACAAAGAATGGGAAAACATATTTGTAAGTGATGATATAAAGGTAAATACCAATATATTATATAAAATATTAGAGGAATAGTGGAAAATATATACGAAGAAAAAGTAAGCATCAGTCATGAATTCCAAGAGACAGAAGGATCTTGTTCCAGAAAATTAGAAAGTGGAAAAAAGCTCTTGCAAAAGAAAGAATGCATGGGAAAGTGATGGAACTAAAAAGTAAGATAGAAAATGCAGAACAAAGATTATACAATCAAAAGAAAATGAAAAATGGAACCTAGAAGAAATGACACTACAAAATATCAAGCAAAACCCTAAAATTTTTATTCATATGCAAAAAGATGAATAAAATAAGAGTAGAAATAGACCCTAAGAATTGAAGCGATTAACGAATGAAAAAAGGAAATATGTAACATATTAGCAGAAAGATATAAGAGTGAATTTACACCTAGAATTGACAATGAAGATAATGATACAGAAATAAGAGATGAAAATACAGAACACTTATCAGATATAGATATTACAGAAGCGATATTGTGCAGGCTATTAATGAAATTAAAATGGATCAGCAGCAGGACAGATGGAGTACCTGCCATATTGTTAAAGAAAGTGGTTCATTCAATCGCAAAGCCGCTAGCAATATTATTAAGACAAAGTATAGATACAGGCAAGATTTATGATGAGCATAAATTAGCATATATTACTCCTACTTTCAAAAGTGGTTCAAGACTAGAGAGCAAGTAATTATAGGCCTGTGAGTCTGACATCTCATATTATGAAAGTATATGAAAGGGTAATGAAAAATATAATGAAACATTTAATGAAAAATAGATTGTTCAATATATGACAACATGGTTTGTACCGGAAAAGTACACAAACCCAACTGTTAGTCCACCATGAAAGCATATATAAAAATATGATAAATGAAAAAGATACAGATGTGGTTTACCTAGACTTTGCAAAGCTTTTTGACAAGGTAGACCATAATATATTAGTGAAAAAAATTGAAAACATAACATTGTTGACAAAGTAGGAAGATGGATAAAAGAATTTTTGCAAAAATAGGAAAACAGATAGTGATTGCAAACGATGAGAAATCGGATGAAGCTACGGTAATATCCAGTGTACCACAGAATGCAGTGTTAGCTGCATTGCTGTTTGTGATTATGATTGCAGACATAGACAGTAAATGTTAAGCACTCAGTAGTAAGAAGTTTCTGAGATGACACAAGAATAAGTAGAGAAATTGCTTGTGATGAAGATAGGAACTCGCTACAAAGAGACCTAAACAAAATATATAAATGGGCAGAGATAAATAGGATGGTATTTAACTCTGATAAATCTAATCAATGAACTATGGTGATAAAGTAGGAATGCTATATGCATATAAAGGACCTAATAATGAGACAATCACAAACAAGGGAAGCAGTTAAAGACCTTGGTGTGATGTTGAATAGGAATATGTTATGCAATGATCAAATAGCAATTCTATTGGCAAAATGCAAACAAAAATGGGAATGTTGTTCCGGCACTTCAAGACAAGAAAAGCTGAACACATGATTATGCTTTATAAAACAATACGCACGTAGTCCACTTGAATATTGCAATATAATATGGTACCCACACTACAAAAAGGATATTGTACAAATAGAGTGTACAAAGGTCATTACAGCTAGAATAGAAGTTAAGGACCTTGACTACTGGAAAAGACTACAATTCTTAAATTTATATAGTCTTGAAAGGAGAAGAGAACGCTACATGGTAATTCAAGCATGGAAACAGATAGAAGGAATTACCAAAAACATCATGGAACTAAAATTATCAAAAAGAGCAAGCAGAGGTAGATTAATAGTGCCAAAAACTATACCAGGAAAATTAAGGAAAGCACACAGGACATTAATCCACCACGCACCAGCATCGCTAATGCAGCGTCTATTCAATGCGCTACCAGCTCATCTGAGGAACAAAACAGGAGTGAGCGTAGATGTGTTTAAGAATAAGCTCGACAAATATCTAAGATGCATCCCAGACCATCCAAGACTGGAAGATGCAAAATATAACGGAAGATGCGTTAGCAACTCTCTGGTAGACATCAAAGGTGCCTCACACTGAGGGACCTGGGGCAACCCGAACGAATTGTAAGGTCTGTAAGGTAAGGACCTGCTGCGTCCTGTTACAGTCGACTGATCAACGTTTGCGTAATTCAGTGCATGGTCAGAGAGAGAGAGAGAGAGAGAGAGAGAGAGAGAGAGAGAGAGAGAGAGAGAGAGAGACTAACTTGTTTAATATTTCACGTAAGACGAAATCTTTTCGATTCAAGGTATTCTGAGTATGTAGGGAGAGAGAGAGAGAGAGAGAGAGAGAGAGAGAGAGAGAGAGAGAGAGAGAGAGAGAGAGTTGTATGAACAAGGTAAAATAAGTGATCCTGACTGAAGTACAATAATCTGCCACATAGCGTGACTTCATGATAACAGACGAGAAGCAATGACAAAAAGGAACACTTGCACTCTGTTCACTTAGGAACAAAGAACACGTTCTCTCTCTCTCTCTCTCTCTCTCTCTCTCTCTCTCAGAATACCTTGGAAAAAAAGATTTCGCCTTACGTGGATTATTAAATAAGTTAGCCTCTCTCTCTCTCTCTCTCTCTCTCTCTCCCTAAATACATAAGGAACCTTGAAAAGAACAGATTACGTCTTACGTGAAAAATTTAACACGTTGGCTTCTCTCTCTCTCTCTCTCTCTCTCTCACACACACAGAAAGAGGTGGGGACACTTCAGCTGAAAAATCAGGCGCGAATTATCTCTAAGAGAAAAATTTATGAGCAAACTCTTTCTCTCTTTCTCTATCCAACTCAGAATCCCTTGAAGAAAAGATTTCACCTTAAGTATATTATAAAATAAGTTAGTCTCTCTCTCTCAAACCATATGACTTCATATAAATAGAATCAACTTTTCTTAGAAACAATAAAAGAAAAACAGCGTAGAATAAAAAAAATTTCGAACTATAATTGATTTTCCATTTTCTTTAAGGAAAAAATTTCGAAATGAATTAATTGCCCACTCTCTAAAAAAAAAAAAAAAAAAAAAAAAAAAAAAAAAAAAAAAAAAAAAAAAAAAAAAAAAAAAAAAAAAAAAAAACTTCGTGGGTATTAAAACATAACACCGGAAAACGGAAGAGAGAAGAAAAACCAAATAAAAAAAACACCTAAAATCAACAGAGTAGAAAAAGAAAAAAAAGGAAAACCAAAACCTTTGACATAAGTCAGACCACCGAGAATATCCTCACATGTTTACTGAATTCGGTCACTGCTGATATTGACGCTCCTCGGCAAAGCTAACAACAGCCGAAAAAAATAAAGAAAATAATGAAAACTTCGAATTGAATCTATCCCTTGCACATAAATGTATATTTACTCGTTGATTTGTTAACCTCATTTCTTGACTTATTGTACTTTCTCATATTTTTTTTTATGTAGGTATCGCAGGCAAAAGCAAGTACGTGTGTTTACACGTACCTTATTTGTTTCTGCAAGAGTGGTTTCCCATAAGAAACAGGGTTTTATATATATATATATATATATATATATATATATATATATATATATATATATATATATATATATAATATATATATAGCTATATATATATTATCAATATATATATATATATAATATATATATATATATATATATATATATATATATATATATATATATATATATATATATATATATACATATACATAATACACTTTAGCTGTGTTGTGTATAGCTATATCTACCTATCAAACTCTATATAGATACTGTAAATACATATATATACATGAATATATATATATATATACATATACATATATATAATATATACATATACATATATTCACACTTTCTTAGCCAAACGTTTTAATCTCTCTCTCTCTCTCTCTCTCTCTCTCTCTATGCTACTACACTAACAAACTGCTACACAGATACTGCTATAATGACATAAATTTATCTTGATACCCATGCCCGAAGTCCTTTTATTTATTTTTTTTTTTTACCTAACTTTCACAACACACTCCACGAGAAAGTTAACATTTTACCCGAGTCTTGGATATTTTCTTTTATTTTCTAGATTTTCACTTTTACTATATCACTGAAATAACAGGAAGTCCTTAAACAAATCCTACTAAAGTTCCTCAATAAATCCTACTTCCGTCTGCCCTTCTGTGTAGGTGCACGATGCCGCGGACACATGCCGTATAGGACTGCACATAACTTTATGCAATGGATGCTTTGTCTTGCTCTGGACTCAATACAATTATGGATACAGTATGCTATCTTCGTGATTATATATATATATATATATATATGTATATAAGTATGTATGTGTATATATATATATATATATAAATATAAATATATATAGAGATATATATATATATATATATATATATATATATATATAGAGAGAGAGAGAGAGAGAGAGAGAGAGAGATGTCAACAACATTAATAAAAAAAAAAGCCACAGACTAACATTACCAAATGAGTATAATGAAAATTTTAAGGAAGACAGAGAGAGAGAGAGAGAGAGAGAGAGAGAGAGAGAGAGAGAGAGAGAGAGAGAGAGAGAGGGGGAAAGAGAGAGAGAGAGAGAGCAAAACGCACCCATGCAAATAATGGCTACCACGGGAGAATTAGATTGGTCTCGACTAGCCCACATATTCCCTTATCTTGATTCTTCTCAAAGATTTTGATGAGAAAGAGAGAGTTTATGATGGAGAGAGAGAGAGAGAGAGAGAGAGAGAGAGAGAGAGTCGACCGGATATAAATCTGGATAGGAAAAGGTCTCAAAGAGTATCAATTAATATATTTCTGTGTATGGTGTATTTATGTACATAAAAATACCTCCTCCCATATTCCAGGGGATTTAACTGTATGTGCACGCTACTATAATAATAATATCATAAGAGATGGTAGCGACAACAAGCCGCCAACTTCATCGCTCAGGGGCTTGGGTCAAGGTACCTCCATTCTGCATACTTATATGGGAGCCAACAGAGAATGCCTGGACCGGGTTAGAAGACGGCAAACATAAACATTTTAAGTAATCATAAAGTAACAACCTATAAAAGTCCAATAAATGAGCGCCCGACTGTACAGAAGGTCAGAACACCATTTGAAGGGCAAATCAACATTCAGATATATACAGGAACATTTCCATAACCTGGAGATACTATCACACTCGCTGACTCGATGCGTAATCGGCAGACGCATACATAGGAATACTGGTGACCTCGCGTTTACGCCGAATCGGTTGCATCTGGAAGAGGATTTCCAGGAAGTCCTTCGTGCTTCCAGGATGACAGAATGTCCTTGAACTTCCAAGATACAAAAAGATAATAAGATGAACTGAACTATTCAAAATGGCTACGGTATGTAGAAAGATAACTTTTAGCTTCAAGTTAAATCCTATTTGGCAGAGCAGAACTGGAAAGGAAGGTGGAGTCTGGAACATTACCTATAATGATTGTTCTAAATCTTATGTAAGAACAACGACAACATTTCATGGAAGTTACTGTTTTCCGAAATACAAAAACAACTGACTGTTTCGTCCATTTTAAATAACAACCGTGTTATTCTTTTTTGAATTGCACCTGACTTCACGTGAACCTAGTCTTCTAAAGAGCAAGGGAAAACATTATACCATCAACACTGCGGAGGATATGAGCTTGTAAATTTTATTTCTATAAATATTCTATTCCCAAACGTCATATGATCATAAGACAACCTGCTTCAGAATTCTCGTAAACTCAACGTTTCTGCAAGGAACATACGACCTTTGGTTTCGCGTTGCAGAACTTTTGAATCACCACTTCACTCAATCCACCACCAACAGAAACATTCGCTCCATTGTACTCTGTGCTAGAACTACGACCCAATCCATCATTTAGGCTAAACTGATATAGACTTACGTCATTCATCTCTTGCCTACACAACACCACACCAACTTTTCCTTTCTTTTTTTATGTTTTCAAATAACCTGATCTTGCGATGCTATTTCACTTCTTTACAATCAATCATTTTCATCATCATTAACATCGACTCTCCTTTAAAACATCGTAAAATCTGCGCATATCAGCAACTCCAAAGTCGATATAGACTTGAAACCAGAAGATATTGCAAAACCCTGCACCTTGTTTCTGTACAGAGAACCCTATCGATAAGAACATTATAATAAAGAAACAAGAACCAAAGTTGATTTCAGACCTCACACTTGCATCAAACGTATCTCTGAAGACTACATTCTCTCACGTAAATAAAAAAAAAACTCTCTACAATAATCATGCTCAACATGCTCCCAGTTGCTCTCTTTCCAATCCTATCAAGATGCAACATCAGAGCCGACGGATGCCGCACTTGTCAAGTGTTTCTTCAAAGACTTTGATTCTCAAATCTTGAGAAAAAATCGAGTGTTGACGAGATCCGACCGAACAACATTAAGAGTGCGTCATCCCGTAATCACACAGGCTTTTCTGCTGTCCAACTTCCGGACGTCAGTCATCATATCAGTCAGAGCAGTTGCAAGTCTGCTATGCACTGTTACGCTTCTGTATACCTTAACTCAGCGTGCCTGCGGCGCCCCCCACCCAACCTCTCTCTCTCTCTCTCTCACTCTCTTTCAAGGTTTCGTTTTGCTGGTTGTTTAACCAGAAGGTGATATCTTTCAGGTCACAAATACTTGAGTTACAAAAGGGTCAAAGGAGATATGATTTCTTTGCTAATTATTCCCTGTACACATACTTTATTCATACAGTACATGCATGTATTACATATTTCTATATAAATTTCTGATACAATAATTCGCGCATTCCCACATCCCGTACAAAGCGTATCAGTATGAATGGAGACTTTTGACAAGAAGCAACCGCCGTCCGTTAACATGCTTGATCATTTCACCCATCACCCCTTTTCTACTCCGGCATCTTGCAAGGCGAACTCTTTGTACCCAGCTATTATACAGTGAATGAGCTTTGTATATCCCTTCCCGTACCCTTGCCCCCCTCTCTCTCTCTCTCTTTCTCTCTCTCTCTCCTTTCCTTCCTTGCCTCGTTCCTATTTTTATGTATCTCGTTCTCTCTTCCTGACAACAATCAAAAGCAATTGCAATCGAGCAATATTCCCCAGTCTTTCATCAGAGCGACTTGGGGCGCTCCCTCTCCGGCCCTTAATGGAGACGCTAAGGCCAGCAAGATCCCCCTCCCCCTCCGTCCAAAGATACACCGCTTTAATGAGGTTAAGGATACCATCGCTACATCCTCAGGGAGGATCCTCCCTTCTTCTCCGCCTCCTCCTCCTTCCCCCTCCTCCCTCTCCTTACCTTTCAAGGGTTCGACGATTGCACCATTCGGGGGGTGAGGTGTTTTGTAGGGTGGGGGTGGGTTTAGAAGGGTGAGGTGAGGGGAGGATGGGGAGGGAAGGGGCAAGGTAAGATCAGGAGGGGTGAGGTTTGTTTGACTCCCACGCTTGCAAGCAGGAGAGTGAAGGTAAGGGAGGGAGGGGGCATGACGAGCATGAAGGGTGTGGAGAGTTAAATGAGGGGAGGGTTGGTTTGAGGGCAGTCAATGTTATTGAGTTTGTATCTTTTCCATCGCGTGCCATGTCTTCGAATATGTTACGGCATCGGATTTTTTTGACAGCTTATGCAACTTGCAATAACTGAACTCTGTGTCATCCGCAGTGCAGATCATCAGGTATTATTAAATTTATGAATCAAATATGTTGCAAAACCATCAAGGATGGCAACACTAACTTTGCTCATACAAGAATATATAAATGAGAGTAGAACATGTGACAAATAGAGAGCAAAAACTGTTACTACAGCTACCATAATTAATAATAATAATAATAATAATAATAATAATAATAATAATAATAATAATAATAACTGCCTGATTTTCGACCAAATTTTTTAAATATGAGAAATAATAATAATAATAATAATAATAATAATAATAATAATAATAATAATAATAATAATAACTGCCTGATTTTAGACCCAATTTTTACAATAGATTGAAGAAGTAACTGCGTCAGCTTTTCCACGATTAATCGGATGTAATTCTGATATTACAACGTTTTTGAAATGGATAAATGCATAAACAAGACATCAAAAATTTTATCTGCGGCAATAACAAAAAAAGAAAAAAACCTAGTTAGAATTCTATTCACTGGTGACAACAGTGAAGTAAATCACTATTTGTAATTGTCACTATATGAACAATAAACCACAGTAAACAGGCAATGCTTTACTTAAACAGTTCGCGTTCTCAAAACCAGTTCACGGTGCTTTTTGCTATTAGGTAAGTAAAAACTGATACTAATCTTGAAAGGGCATATTCTTAAATTCATTTCACGTTTTGAAACAGTGACAATTTAACGAGAGAAGAAATACAAATTCACTTCCACTTTACCTTCTGAAACGGTGACAATTTAACGAGAGTAGGGAGACATACTCATTTACACTTCCCGTTTTAAAACGACGTCAATTTAATGAGGGAGCAAATTATGACGGTGCGCTTATTACTCAGGTCCTGTTATTTTTCACTCCTCAACCAACGGCTGAAGTCCACAACATTCTACCAACAACCAGGTGCCACAGTTTCAAAGAATCGTTCCTGTACGGTGCCTTTCTCTTTCCAAAGATCGAATGTATGGCTGTTCGGTTTGAGAGAGAGAGAGAGAGAGAGAGAGAGAGAGAGAGAGAGAGAGAGAGAGAGAGAGAGAGAGAGAGAGAGAAATACGGCTTTCACGGTCAGCGGTTTGGCAAAAAATAAATAAAAAACACTGCTAGGGACATTAAGCCGCTATAATTCATGACGTATTTGATTTTCATATGTTTTGGGGAGAGAGAGAGAGAGAGAGAGAGAGAGAGAGAGAGAGAGAGAGAGAGAGAGAGATTTATCTACGTCTTGCCACGCGTGACTGTAACCGTTTCCTCAGCAAACTAAAAACAACTGTAGATAGATATCTTTGCAAAACAACGACTCGAAGAAGATATTTTGCATATTATAAACATCATACCTCATATAATCCTCCAGAGCAATGCAGAAGGCCATGTACTTCTGTAATAAGCTCTAAATCCCCTCAAAGAGGGATTTAGCGAACGTGGGATTAATGTAGGCTTGACTGAAAACTCAGATATTCCTATATACACTATATACACACGGAAAATGAACTTTCTATATTTTTACATTTCAAGTAATATATTATTTAATCAAGCTTCATAATTATTATTGCAAATAAAATACTTCCACCTCTCTTGAATTCATCTATTCAATGGAAAAATTAGATTTAATTAAGAGAATGCTTATAACTCGGCAAATCTGCATTTCACGTCGTTTCACTATAATTTCCAAAACGCGAAAACTCAACATTTTAAAAGGGCGGCCATAAGAATATTAATTATGATTTACTTCATTTTAACTGCGACAACTATACTTTGTGAAAGGTTAACAATACTCATTTTCATATAGAGCATCTGCAACCCAACTCAACCTCATTAGGAAAAAGTGAATTCAAAATGGCCATGTTACATATTTGCTCAAGCACAATGTCGAGAAGGAGTTGGAATATTATAACATACAGATTACTCGGGCATAACATAAGCTCAGGATTTCCAGATTTGAGGAAGATTACTTAATGATGGCGTCAACGTTTCTCTCTCTCTCTCTCTCTCTCTCTCTCTCTCTCTCTCTCTCTCTCTCTCTCTCTTTCTCCTACATACTCAGATAACATTCCTCATCAAACAGCAAAACATCAACAGTAACAAGATAATATTTATTTTAATTATAGGAGCCGGTTCACAGGGCCTTCAATTCTGGCTTACTGATAATCCTCGGATATCAATGCTCCGCAGATTCTGAGGTGGCGTCGTCAGAACTTAAACAAGAACTTGAATAAAAAGGAATTGGAACTGGGACTGGAAAACAAAATTTAGGCCAAAGACCAAGCGCTGGAACCTATGACGTCATTCAGCGCTGAAAGGAAAATTGAGTCAAGGAAGTTTGAAATGTGTAACAGGAGAACATCGCAGTTGCACTATGAAACAATTGTTAGGAGAGGGTGGAAAGTAAGATGGAAGAGAGAAAAGATGGACGGAGGTGTAAAAGGAATGAAAGGGGTTGCAGCTGGGGTCGATGGGCAGCTGCAAAGAGCCTTAAGGAATGCCTACAAAGCACGCGTGAGGTGCACTGATGGCACTTTCCCCTGCGGTATTGAATTAAAAAGGATCCAGTGAATCTCATTCACAAAAGGTCACAATGGAATACGACATAAAGCTTTTAGACTGCAAAACACAGCAACGAGGAAGTGGTCTGTCTAAAATCAGCAACTTTCAGAAGCACTGTGTCAGAAGTCAGCAGATCTTTGGCCCGGGGGATGCAAAGTCGCTCAGGAATAAAAAAGAAAAACTGTCTTTGCTGTCTGACCTTGACTTCGACTCTTACTGGAAATGGAATGTAAAATTTAGGACAAAGGCCAAGCGCTGGGACTTATGAAGTCATTCAGCACTGAGAATAATGTTGAAAGAATTGTTAGGAGGGGATGGAGTGTTAGATGGAAGAAGAGAATATGGACGTAGGCACAGTAAAAGTGTTGAAAGGGGTTGCAGCTGAGGCCGAAGGGACTGCTGCAAAAACCTGAGTAATGCCTACAGTGCGCCGTGTGAGGTGCACTCATGGCAATACCCAACTACGGGTGAAAAGGCCTCTGAAACTCTTAGGGTAAAGTACAGTCGGTCTCACAGTTAGGGGAGAGCGTAAGGACCAATTCCCAAAAAGCAGAAACTGTTTTTATTTAAAGGATCATTGTGACCCCTGACCAAGACGCTGTATCGTAATAAATCCCTTTGATGGATTTAACATGACATGCAAACTTTTCCAGACTTACGGTGTGCGTGAGAGAGAGAGAGAGAGAGAGAGAGAGAGAGAAAACTCAGCCCCATACTTTGACGAAAACCAATCATGACGACTTTTCTCCTTTCTTTTTCTTCTTTTTTTTTTTATTTCATCTCCGGAGCAAGTCGAATAACCACACCCCCTTAGCAGCCTATCAGGTGGCGTTACCATGGCAACGCTCGACTGAAAGCTTACCGTTGCTTCATATCTGTCTACAATGTTGACCAATCTGGGAATGACGCTTGTATGTGATACGTACGCCACCAGAGACATTCAAGTATTACATACATATATCCATGAATATAATATACAGTATATATATAAATATATATACAGATATATATATATATATATATACATATATATATATATATATACATATATATATATATATATATATATATATATAATAATATATGTATATGTGTATATATATATATATATATATATATATATATATATATATATATAAATGTATATATACATTTATATGTTTATAAATATACACCGACAAGAACAAATCCATTAACACACAAGTAAGTACACGTCCATGCATACTAACGAGACCAAGGAGGAATTACGTAACCGGAATAATAATCATGAAGACAAACGAGCTGGCATATTAAGAAAACATTTACAATTATACATATATACATATATATACACAATATATATATATACATAATTTATATATAAATATACATAATTTAAATATATTTATATTACCGTAATCACTGCCATTTTCCTCCCAGCATCAATTTCCATTAGCTCCTTAAGAACTGAAAAGCCAATTACCGCCCCTCCCCTCCCCTCACAGCAGCTATACGGAAGGGAGGGTACAGTGGATAAGAGAAGGGGCAGGGGGAGGGGGTGGTGGAAGAGAACGAAAATAGCCCTCCGAGAATAAATGCTCCTAAACAGAGCTCCTTCTCGGCCTTTCAAGTCCACCTTTATGAAGTTCCTAAATAAAGACGTCTTGTCTCTTGAATCGGGCGCCGACCGTAACGGGGATTTTAAAGTCAAAAAGGTAATTTCGGAGTGATAACAGAGCAGGGGAGAATGACGCGTATTATTATCCGCAAGGGGTGGGGGGCTCGTTAAGCATAATTCAAGGTGATGACACTCCGCGCACAGGAGCTCAGAGAGAGAGAGAGAGAGAGAGAGAGAGAGACTCTGCTACGAAATTTAACCCTTGTGAGACTCTCTTACGAAAGTTAACGTTTTTATTATTTGAGGGAGCGAATGCCCCCAGAGAGAGAGAGAGAGAGAGAGAGAGAGAGAGAGAGAGAGAGAGAGAGAGACGGCTCTGAAAGTTAACTCTAGATTTTATTATCTGAGGACTGTCACTCCATAGTATGTAGATGTAGGCGGCGTCAATTACCTAGATGTTTTAACGCCAGCTTACACCGAAGGCTCACCAGCAGGGCGTCGAACTTCGTACACACTGCGCCACTCACCTCTATCTCGCACGCATTCTATATACAACTTTTGTGGATGTTTACGTTCTCCGCTTTTCAATAATTCTTCCATGCCATCCATCCGACATTCTTCTAGGGCTTCCTCTCCTCCTATCCTCTAATACTTTCGAATTGTATCTTTTCGCTAAAACACTGTCTTCCATTCTCTCCACATGACCAAACCTCAAAACATTCTGTTTCATCCTTTAACGTATACTATACAGACATACATATATACATAACACACACATATATATATGTGTATATATGTATATATATATATATATATATATATATATATATATATATATATATACACACACATCAACGAATGTTTCATATACTGTACTTATTGCGACGAAAACCACGAAGAAATACTTTTAAAATTAATTAAAATTATATTTAAAGCAAGAGATTATTTATGGGAGAAATATATATAACTTATATAGGAGACACTTCCACGTCACAAAGAAAATTGCAAGCAAAAAAATTATTATAAAGTTTAAAGTTTCCAAGAGAGAGAGAGAGAGAGAGAGAGAGAGAGAGAGAGAGAGAGAGAGAGAGAGAGAGAGAGAGAGAGAACAGCCCATCCTAACAAAAACATCTTGAATCAACTTACAAATTCCCTCTCAAAGGGACCTTCTTTACAGCAAAGATCCGAAAGGAAGTACAACATATACCTGTAAAAAAGAAAAAAAAAATAATAAGACATTTTTTATGAAAGTAATCGAATTCAATCCGCTGGAAAAAAGAAAGAAAACAATCACTAATATATTTTTGTGATAACAATCGAATTCATTCCGCAGATCGTATTACACGGGGTAAAATCAGAGACGCCAAAAAGAATTTATTAACACTAAATAAATGGCCCGGGTTTCAATTCTGCCTGCGGAGAGGCTTTCAATTTCCCCTCCACTCAGTAATTCACGTTTTGCTTGCTGCATTGTTCAGTGGCCGTGAAATATTCCCGGGAAGTTTGCTTGCAGACTTCATGCTCAATCTGAATGCTTGTTCAGTTGGAGAAATAATAATAATAATAATAATAATAATAATAATAATAATAATAATAATAATAATAATAATAATTAATAATAATAAATCATATTCCATCTGAATGTTTTCTCAGTAGAAGTAATAACAATAATAATAATAATAATAATAATAATAATAATAACATAATCTATATATAATAATAATTTCCAAGTGGATCTTGTCCCGACAGCTAGAGGAAGGGATACGATGATGATGATTTTTCGCTAAATTTGTTTCTTTTTTTTAATATTGCTATTTTCGTGGCAATAAAGCTTTCAATAAAATTTCAAATCATCTGCTGCGAGAAAGAATCATTGTCGCCTGGTACCGTAATATCTTCGTGTTTTCCCTGAAGACGTTTTAGAATCCTTCCGTCTCCAGCTCCAGAAAGGACGAGAGAAATGCCAATCGCGTATGCGTATAGTGCCATAACTCAGTAGGTGCACTGACTCCAAGGCCTCCAGTGGCCATCTCCGGGATCCTCCAAGCCGTCTTGAAACCTTTAGAGACAGTATGTGAGCAAAGAAGGCGAAGAGTATGGTTAAAAGAGACTGAATGACGAAGCAGATCGACTAAAAGAGATTTTCCAGAGGGAAAAGTACATCAGGAGAATGGCAGATAACTTCAGTCTACAATTTTTTGCTGATGAAAATACGGATTACTTCGCGGAGCAGTATGGAGTCGCAGTTCCTGCTTTCTGCGATTATGGATTTATCCAGCAGCTCTACAGCTGTATTGTCACTTATGGACGCAAGTTCTACATTCGAAATAAGGAAGGAAATAATCAAGAAGAGACGAAGACTACGGCCTGGAGGAAATGGAAAATTTATACGAAATAAAAGGTAGAGAACGTGAGGTGTTTTCTAAGCAGACTGAGAGGAGATTTTGGATGCTTAAAATTACCACTTGGCGCAGTTCTTCGCTCGAAATAAGAAAAGGAATAAAGAAAAGAGAGGACATCGGCGTGGAGGTAAACTGAAGAATGTTGACTAAGAAAAAAGTAAAGAACCTACTTGACAGATTTTGGATTCACAGAATTACTTTTGGAGAAGCAAGGTAAAATCGAAGGGATGATCAATATCGGAAGATCAATATCGTTAGGAAGAGGGAATCCCTTATTATAGAAGACGACTCGTTACAGAAAAGAAACTACTTATGAGTCAGAAAAAGAACTCTAAGCAATGGTTAACGTGATGCTAAAATGATCTAAAACTTTCGGGATTTTACTTGAAGACATTTTGGAATCCTTCAGTCTCCGGCTCCTGGAAGGACGATAGAAATGCCATTCGCGCATGCGCCGAACTGCAAAGTCTCCAGGAACAATCTCCGAAATGCTTCAAATCGTCTTGAGCCTTCAGAGAGAGCAAGTGTCATATTTGAAAAGCTGGGTAAGAGAAAGCAAAGAGTATGGTGAAGGGACTTGGATATCAACGTAGATCGTTAAAGAAGACAAAGAAGCTAAAACAGAACTTCCTGAAGAACACTGCATCAAGACAATGGAAATGGAAATTCAGAAGACGACCAGAAAACAAGAAGAAGGCCCTCCTCAGGATGTAGTCCAAAAGCTGCCTAAGCAAGTCTTCCAATAAGGACAAGGGTGAGGCCCAAAAGCCCCCAAGGTTCTCAAGTCTCTTGAGGACATCCTTGAAGGGGAGGGTCCGACCCAGAGGCTGCTTCCTTGGAGGAGGGCAGGTATCCTGCCAGGCTGGGGAAGCGGGTTTGGAGAGGGGCCAAGAACTTCAAGGATGGGGCCCAAAAGCCTCCAAGGCTCTCAAGTCTCTTGAGAGCAGCCTTGAAGGGAAGGGTCCAACCTAAAGGCTACTTCCTCGGAGAATGGCAGGTATCCTGCCAGGCTGGGGAAGCGGGCTTGGAGAGGGCCCAAGAACTTCAAGGATGAGGTCCAAAAGCCTCAAAGGCTCACCAGTCTCTTAGGGGCAGCTTTGAAGGGAAGGGTCCAACGCAGAGGCTGCTTCTTCGGAGGAAGGCAGGTATCCTGCCAGGCTGGGGAAGTGGGCCTGGAGAGGGTCCAAGAACTTCAAGGCTGCCCTCAACAGACTAGCAAGCCTTTGAAACTTTGGATCTCATCCAAGGGTGAGGCTCAAAAGCCCCCAAAGTTCTCAAGTCTCTTGAGGACATCCTTGAAGGGAAGGGTCCGACCCAGAGGTTGCTTCCTCGGAGGAAGGCAGGTATCCTGCCAGGCTGGGGAAGCGAGCCTGGAGAGGGCCCAAGAACTTCAAGGATGGGGTCCAAAAGCCTCAAAGGCTCGCCAGTCTCTTGAGAGCAGCCTTGAAGGAAAGGGTCCAACCCAGAGGCTGCTTCCTCGGAGAAAGGCAGGTATCCTGCCAGGCTGAGGAAGAGGGCTTGGAGAGGGCCCAAGACCTTCAAGGATGAGGTCCAAAAGCCTCAAAGGCTTGGCAGTCTCTTGAGGGCAGCCTTGAAGGGAAGGGTCCGACCCAGAGGCTGCTTCCTCGGAGGAAGGCGGGTATCCTGCCAGGCTGGGGAAGCAGGCCTGGAGAGGGCCCAAGAACTTCAAGGATGGGGTCCAAAAGCCTCAAAGGCTCGCCAGTCTCTTGAGAGCAGCCTTGAAGGAAAGGGTCCAACCCAGAGGCTGCTTCCTCGGAGAAAGGCAGGTATCCTGCCAGGCTGAGGAAGAGGGCTTGGAGAGGGCCCAAGACCTTCAAGGATGTGGTCCAAAAGCCTCAAAGGCTCGGCAGTCTCTTGAGGGCAGCCTTGAAGGGAAGGGTCCGACCCAGAGGCTGCTTCCTCGGAGGAAGGCGGGTATCCTGCCAGGCTGGGGAAGCAGGCCTGGAGAGGGCCCAAGAACTTCAAGGTTGCCCTCAACAGGCTGGCAAGCCTTTGAGGCTTTTGGACCTCATCCAAGGGTGAGGCCCAAAAGTCCCCAAGGTTCTCAAGTCTCTTTAAGGACATCCTTGAAGGGAAGGGTCCGACCCAGAAGCTGCTTCCTCGGAGGAAAGCAGGTATCCTGCCAGACTGGGGAAGAGGGCCTGGAGAGGGCCCAAGAATTTCAAGGATGGGTCCAAAAGCCTCTAAGGCTCACCAGTCTCTTGAGGGCAGCCTTGAAGGGAAGGGTCCAACCCAGATGCTGCTTCCTCGGAGAAAGGCAGATATCCTGCCAGGCGAAGCAGGCATGGAGAGGGTCCAAGAACTTCAAGGATGGGGTCCAAAAGCCTCCAAGACTTGCCAGTCTCTTAAAGGCAGCCTTGAAGGGAAGGGTCCGACCCAGAGGCAGCTTCTTTGGAGGAAAGCAGGTATCCTGCCAGGCTGGGGAGCTGGGCTTAGAGAGGGCCCAAGAACTTCAAAGGATGAGGCCCAAAAACCCCCAAGCCTCACCAGTCTCTTGATGGCAGCCTTGAAGAGAAGGGTCCGACCCAGATGCTGCTTCCTCGGAGGAAGGCAGATAACCTGCCAGGCTGGGGAAGCAGGCCTGGAGAGGGCCAAAGCACCTCAAAGATGGGGCCCAAAAGCCTCCAAGGCTCTCCAGTCTCTTGAGAGCAGCCTTGAAGGGAAGGGTCCAACCCAAAAGCTGCTTCCTCAGAGAAGGGCAGGTATCCTGCCAGGCTGGGGAAGAGGGCTTGGAAAGGGCCCAAGAACTTCAAGGATGAGGTCCAAAAGCCTCAAAGGCTCGCCGGTATCTTGAGGGCAGCCTTGAAGGGAAGGGCCTGACCTAGAGGCTGCTTCCTCAGAGGAAGGCAGGTATCTTGCCAGGCTAGGGAAGCGGCCTGGAGAGGGCCCAAGAACTTCAAGGCTGACCTCAACAGACTAGCGAGTCTTTGAGGCTTTTGGACCTCATCCAAGGGTGAGGCCCAAAAGCCCCAAGGTTCTCAAGTCTCTTGAGGACATCCTTGAAGGGAAGGGTCCAACCCAGAGGCTGCTTCCTCGGAGGAAGGCAGGTATCTTGCCAGGCTGGGGAAGCAGGCCTGGAGAGGGCCCAAGAACTTCAAGGATGGGGCCCAAAAGCCCCCAAGGCTTGCCAGTCTCTTGATGGCAGCCTTGAAGGAAAGGGTCCAACTCAGAGGCTGCTTCCACGGAGAATGCCAGGTATCCTGCCAGACTGGGGAAGCAGGCTTGGAGAGGGCCCAAGAACTTAAAGGATGGGGCTCAAAAGCCTCCAAGGCTTGCCAGTCTCTTGAGGGCAGCCTTGAAAGGAAGGGTCCGACCCAGAGGCTGCTTCCTCGGAGGAAGGCAGGTATCCTGCCAGGCTGGGGAATTGGGCTTGGAGAGGGCCCAAGAACTTCAAAGGATGAGGCCCAAAGCCCTAACGCTCACCAGTCTCTTGATGGCAGCCTTGAAGGGAAGGGGTCCAACCCAGAGGCTGCTTCCTCGGAGGAAGGCAGGTATCCTGCCAGGCTGGGCAGTCCTGGAGAGGGCCCAAGCACCTCATAGATGGGGCCCAAAAGCCTCCAAGGCTCGCCAGTCTCTTAAGAGCAGCCTTGAATGGAAGGGTCTGGCCCGGAGGCTGCTTCCTCGGAGAAAGGCAGGTATCCTGCCAGGCTGGGGAAATGGGCTTGGAGAGGGCCAAGAACTTCAAGGATGAGGTCCAAAAGCCTCAAAGGCTCACCAGTCTCTAAAGGGCAGCCTTGAAGGGAAGGGTCCGACCCAGAGGTTGCTTCCTCGGAGGAAGGCGGGTATCCTGCTGGGCTGGGGAAGCGGGCCTAGAGAGGGCCCAAGAACTTCAAGGCTGCCCTCAACAGACTGGCGAGCCTTTGAGGCTTTTGGACCTCATCCAAGGGTAAGGCCCAAAAGCCCCCAAAGTTCTTAAGTCTCTTGAGGACATCCTTAAAGGGAAGGGTCCGACCCAATGGCTGCTTCCTCGGAGGAAGGCAGGTATCCTGCCAGGCTGGGGAATTGGGCTTGGAGAGGGCCCAAGAACTTCAAAGGATGAGGCCCAAAAGCCCCTAACGCTCACCAGTCTCTTGATGGCAGCCTTGAAGGGAAGGGTCCAACCCAGAGGCTGCTTCCTCGGAGGAAGGCAGGTATCCTGCCAGGCTGGGAAAGCAGTCCTGGAGAGGGCCCAAGCACCTCATAGATGGGGCCCAAAAGCCTCCAAGGCTCGCCAGTCTCTTGAGAGCAGCCTTGAAGGGAAGGGTCTGACCCAGAGGCTGCTTCCTCGGAGAAAGGCAGGTATCCTGCCAGGCTGGGGAAATGGGCTTGGAGAGGGCCAAGAACTTCAAGGATGAGGTCCAAAAGCCTCAAAGGCTCACCAGTCTCTAGAGGGCAGCCTTGAAGGGAAAGGTCCGACCCAGAGGTTGCTTCCTCGGAGGAAGGCGGGTATCCTGCTGGGCTGGGGAAGCGGGCATAGAGAGGGCCCAAGAACTTCAAGGCTGCCCTCAACAGACTGGCGAGTTTTGAGGCTTTGGACCTCATCAAGGAAAGGCCCAAAAGCCCCCAAAGTTCTTAAGTCTCTTGAGGACATCCTTGAAGGGAAGGGTCCAACCAAGAGGCTGCTTCCTCAGAAAAAGGCAGGTATCCTTCCAGGCTGGGGAAGCGGGCTTGGGGAGGGCCCAAGAACTTCAAGGATGGGGTCCAAAAGCCTCAAAGGCTCGCCAGTCTCTTGAGGGAGCCTTGAAGGGTAGGGTCCAACCCAGAGGCTGCTTCCTCTGAGGAAGGCAGGTATCCTGCTAGGCTGGGGAAGCGGGCCTGGTTAGGGCCCCAAAGGTGAGGGCCAAAGGCTCCTTAGGGAGGCCAGTTCTTTGAGGGAGCCCGTGAAGGGGAGTGTCCTCCCATTATAATCCAATGGGCTTTTCTCAAGGAATGCTTCAGGAGCTGAAGACTGCTTCAAAGGATCCTGGAGTCATGAAGACGTCTTCAAGAATACGTTTTAATCCAGTTATTTAACGACTTTACTTTCAGTGCGCCATTGTGACATATATCGTTTTAGCTCACTCCCCTGCGCCTACTTATGATATGGCAGACAGCGGGTATAATTACGCACGCTTATTGTAAACATACAGACCATGCATAAAAGAAAGGCAATTGAAGGTACTGAGGAGAGAGAGGAAAGATGAAACCGTGATCGTGAAAGACAGAGGCAAAGGCGGGCCAATGAAACATCCGAAGAGAAGTCCTTAAG
This sequence comes from Macrobrachium rosenbergii, assembly GCF_040412425.1. Taxonomy (NCBI): domain Eukaryota; kingdom Metazoa; phylum Arthropoda; class Malacostraca; order Decapoda; family Palaemonidae; genus Macrobrachium; species Macrobrachium rosenbergii. The sequence continues at coordinate 26,766,803 of NC_089793.1, read as the reverse complement.
ATTGCAAGAGCAACGCGTCAGAGATCATCATCGTCTACACAATGGCACTAAACAACAAAGATTAGAACGCCTGCAAATAAGCCGCATGGAGAAGGAATGGGATTTGATCCTTCTAGAGACGAAAGACTTCGAAGATTTCTTCGGGGGCAACAGATCCGACAGGAGCTGAAGACGGCTTCACAGGACCCTGAAGTCTTTAAGAATTTAAGACGTTATAATCCAATGAGCGTTTCTCCAGGAATGCTTCAGGAGCTGAAGACTGCTTCGAAGACTGCCCAATCTGTATGGTTGCTCAGTCCGAGAAATAATAATAATAATAATAATAATAATAATAATAATAATAATAATAATAATAATAATAATAATAATAATAATAATGGTGATGAAATCCACACTGATATAAGTGTAAATATATACTGAAAATATATATTTACACTTATGTCATTGTGGATTTCTTCACCATTTCGGTGATTCATGTGATTATGGTATTCTTAAAATAATAACAATACAGCATTACTTCAACTCTACAATGGCCATTCCAAGTAGACCTTTAATAAATGGAAACCGGATGACCTTCAAAAGAATAAGCATAAAAGCACGAGAGGAAAAAGGTCAGACCACAAAACCAAATAAATGTGATTTAGCGTCAGTTAAATCAAATTTAAATCCTTTCTTTTTGCACAACACTTTTTAATCTATTATTGCTATCGACATGTTTCAGTATTATGAATAGTTAAGTGGTACTCCAATTTAGGCAGTTTCTCTTCAAGTGGAAGAGAGAGAGAGAGAGAGAGAGAGAGAGAGAGAGAGAGAGAGAGAGAGAGAGAGTTAAAAAAAGAAAAAAAGGAACCAAGGAATGATTTCGTCAGAATTAAGGATGAAGTAGAGAGAGAGAGTTAAGGGACTTTGTTGACTTGTCAACTTGTCAACTTTGGTTGAGAGCTAAAATACAAAAAGCGGAAAGGCCTCACTTATTCGAAATGGTTCTTATAGGCCTTGAAAAGTTTTAGGCCTAAAAACACAGCATACAATTAACCACTTACTTACTTAACAATAGATTAACAATAAAGGCTGAGTTACATAATGTCATTTACTACTTTGCTTCCGCTCACGATAGAACAGGTAAAAAAATTAAAAATAACTCACAAAAGAAACTTCTACTTAAAAAAAAGCACTAATTCCCCATTCAATCACCCCCCTCCCCCTCCCCCAACCAAGGAGAAAAATGGAAATACAGCAAACATAAGCCTCAGCCAACTTCTGTATGCTTTGACTGAATAAAAAAATATATATATATTCTTTGGACAAAAGTGAAAGCGAGAAACTTCCCCTTTCTCAGCTGACACGGCCAAGAGCCTTCGTTGGAATCAATTCGCAAGGGGGTAAGCCCTAAGCATTAACACAGGAGCAAGTTAAGCCCGAGAGTATAACCCACACGAAAACCTCCAAGTGCTACTGCCACCACTTCCTCCTCCTCCCCCTCCTCTTTTTTTTTTTTTTTTTTGTCTCCTTCTAACGACAGCAGAATCCTCGCCACCCCCTCCTCCTCCCCCCTTCTTCTTCTTCTTCTTCTTCTAAAGGCAGCAGAATTCTCCTTCTCCCCCTCTTCTTCTTCTTCTTCTTCTAACTACAGCAGAATTCTCCTCCTCGTCTTCTTCTTCTTCTAACGGCAACAGAATCCTCCTCCTCCCCCTCCTGTTTTTCTTCTTCTTAGGAACGACAGCAGAATCCACCCCCTCTTCTTGTTTTTCTTCTTCTTCTCTTCCCGTTTTTCTTCTTCTTCATAGGAACGACAGCAGAATCGGGTTTGGGAGAAGAGTTCAGAACAGTAAAAAAAAAATAAAAATAAAAAAAAAATACGAACTGGGAAGAGCAAAGGAAGCCTCGTGAAAGGGAAGGACAGAAATGTAAAATATTAACAATTCGAAGGAAAACGGAATAATGGAGAAATAACACGCAGGGTATTGAGAGAGAGAGAGAGAGAGAGAGAGAGAGAGAGAGAGAGAGAGAGAGAGAGACATTATTTCTGCACTATCCGCTGGTATCACAACTCATCGATGGCAGTAATACATAACTCAAAAAGCATTTTCACAACAGGTTATTATATCTATAAATATATCTGAATACTTCAGAGCCTTACATCCGTAAAATCTGATAAAAACCTGATAAAAAAAATACACTAAACAATTGTTTGTGTTGAAGAATGCCAGCTTCATAAACAAACTGAAAAATGATACCTGAATCATAAAAAAAACTCGAACTCAGAATACAAGGTCATTGGCCTTCACCCAGATACTCGAAAGGTAATTTCTATGAGATTCCGTCACAAAGAAAAAAAAAACAGAAAAATACAAAAACTTTCCTCGGGACCTTGGGCAAACTATAGGACATTCGACCCCTCAAGTGTTACACTCTCAAAGAGGCCAAACAACCGTTGAAAAACGGTGGCTTCGGTTAACTAACTATTTACAGGCGTTGTGTTAGACGAAACGAGAGAGAGAGAGAGAGAGAGAGAGTGAGTTTGCAGGAATAGTTACTGCAAGTGCCCCAGGCTGACCTGTTGTAAAGGGGTATAGTGGGTGACAGGAAGGGAGGGATGAGTAGGTAACACATACACACACTATATATATATATATATATATATATATATATATATATATATATATATATATTTATATATACACATACATACATACACATACACACACACACACACACACATATATATATATATATATATATATATATATATATATATATATATCTATATATATATATTTGATTCTTTTATTCTGTATTATGCAGTTTTTCAGCATTCCATTGTTTGATTTGCATTTTTAGTGTTTTCCTAAATTCAACCCCATGAAAACCTGTATTGTTTCTCGTTAATCCTTCTCCATCTAATGTTACATCACTCCTTTGAACAAACTTCGTCCTAATTATTTCCGTTTCCCTTAGTTTTATCTAAACTCTCCTTCTTGCTGAACACCATAGGGTTCGTCTTTTGAATAATAATAATAATAATAATAATAATAATAATAATAATAATAATAATAATAATAATAATAATAATAATGTAGGATGCACTCTATAAAGCAAGCTCTGAAAATCTTTTGGCGATTTGCTGATAAAGACAGAATCGTTTACATATTCCAAATCCAGCAACTTTCTGTCGCTGCTTTTAACTCTACCTTCTCTCTATTTATAACAACTTTTCTCATTTCTCCTCTATTGAAACTTCAAAAGTTCAGGCGCAGATGCAATGCCCTAATGCTATTCTCTTTGCATTTTAATACATTTTTATCTATTTATTAATCTATCCATTTATTTTTTATTTATAATATGTGAGATCTCTTCTTTCTATATTTTCCTTTACCTTCTCTTACTTACTAATGAGCACCATATTCTCTGGAATCTTGAATTTCAAGACTATGGCCCCTGTGGGCTTATTCAATATAATAATAATAATAATAATAATAATAATAATAATAATAATAATAATAATAATAATAATAATAATAATATTTCCAGCAACTTTTTCTTTCATTCTAAAATCCAGGAGGAGGCAAGCAAGAGGAGACATTAACACTTCCTTCCCAGTAGCGCCCAACTATCTAAGGTAAATTTGCCTGATAAGACTCAATCACCATCAAATTTGCATCTGCTTTGTTCATGGATAATTGAAAGTGGCTTTACATATTCAACGGGAACACCACACTGACACCAGACCTTTAACTATATTGATTTGCGGAGATTGTTCAATCCCTTCTCAAAATCAACAAAGGCTAGCAGAACTGTCTTCCTTTGTATGTATGTATGTGTATGTATGTATGTGTGTATATATATATTATATATATGTACACAGGAAAAGAAAAGGATTTTCAAACTCTTTTACTTGTTTATTCAGTTTCTCTGCACTATCTTCAACCACTACTATGGTTTCCTTACTCTGGCTTATCTCATACACACACACACACGCA
>NC_089793.1:26750323-26757823 GCF_040412425.1 Macrobrachium rosenbergii | reverse complement strand
ATACAGACTTTTCCCAGTGTGCTCGCAGAAAGTCAAAGAAGAAAGTCACAGATTCCGACAGACTTCCTCAATGTGTTCGAAGAAAGTCAACGATTCAGACAGCCTTTCTCAACGTTAAACTTCACCTTTGCAAATTCCCGACCTCTCCTCGAAGAATGAAAAAACGGAGTACGTGGGAACATTCTTTGTAAGAATAATCAAGCTTTGGTTAAGAAAATGTACCTCCATGACGTAGGATAATCTCTCGGCCCAGCAGACTTTTTGGTCACCGGAAGTGGAGAGAAAGACAAACGGAAAGGATTTGGTTAACAGAACAACGAAGGAATAAGTACAGTATATTTTATCATGATTCTTTCAACATAGAGGGCAAAACTGATAAGAGTTATAGTAACATCTTTAGATCTGGAACTATCAATTTAATGGAAACGTCCCATTATGGCGACCGGGATGGACACACAAATTTTGTGCACTGAGGGACTTGTAATTTCCTCCCGGTTTCTCAAAGCCAGGAAGAACATCAATACGTCCCTAGCATGACGAAGTGGCTTAAGCCATTCTTCCCCATTCTGAGAAAACTGACTTCAAATATTCTGATACTGTGCGTAGCTTCTAATTAGCTCAACTTCTGAGGAAATTTGATCTGAAAAGGTAAAAAGACAGACAGCTGAATTTGTTTTATGTTATAGAGTATATTAAAAACTGAGACACTTTGGTTGGATAACTCAATGGGATGCGTCAGTTCGTCAAAACAGGGACGATTACAGGTCATCCGAGTTTACGGATTTCAAAACTTAAGATATTCTTTAATCCGGTTCCTGCAGACCACCTAAAAGCATCTCAGAATTTTTCGCAAATCAAATATCTCCGAAAGAATGTTTTATATTTAATTTTCTATATTTATTCAGGGGCTCTGGCGATGCTATACTGCTGTTACACATTGCTGTGTTTCAAACCTCTCTTCGAAACACTATATAAGTTTTGAACAGAACAAAATATAGAGATGACTATGAATCCTTAACATTAGATCATGCTACTTTTGCTCAAGAACTTGATGGCCGCGTCAGATAGAAAGAATAAAATTCTCTCTCTCTCTCTCTCTCTCTCTTAGAGAATGCTACTTTTGCTAAAGAATTTGAATACAGCGTAAGATAGAAACAGACTAAAATTCTCTCTCTCTCTCTTCTCTCTCTCTCTCTCTCTCTCTCTCTTCTCTCTCTCTCTCTCTCTCTCTACATGCACACACACAGACACACACACACACACACACATATATATAATATATATACACATTTATATCATATGGGAATCAAGTGGAGCCATTTCGAGAGTAACTGCTGGCTCACTGATTCACAAAAGCTTCCTGGTCCGCCATGGACTGTCCGATGTACACAGTGTCCTTGGACCGGCAGAATTTAATTACGAGATAATACCGAAGACATTTACTCAACATGCTATACAGAGAGAGAGAGAGAGAGAGAGAGAGAGAGAGAGAGAGAGAGAGAGAGAGAGAGAGAGAGAGAGAGAGAGAGAGAGAGAGAACAGAAATATGAACTCAGACACGCAACCCCAGTGCCGGCGGCTGGAATCAATCCCTTCTCCCCTCGACAGCAACAGTATTAATAAAAACAACAACTATAACAACACAACAACAACAACTCCAGGTAAAAAAAAAATCCATATCAGCAATGTCTTTACCGTTGTGGCTGGTCAGGAATTCGTGCAATGACCTCATTTACACACGAGAGAGAAATTCGTATATTAAAATTATCGCCCTGACTTATGCGGAAAAAATTCTCCACGTCTTCTGAGGAGAAATTCCGCACTGATTTTAAAAATTTGCTTTCATGGAAAAACCTTCAATCTTATGGAAAACTTTTTAACTTTTATGGACATTATGGCAACTAATAAACCTACAGTATCCGGAAATATTCCTAAATTTACGCAAAAACAAAAACCAACACAAAAAATTTCCACAACTACAAAATCCATTTTCATAGGAAAAAAATTCACTTTTACGGAAAACTTTAATTTTTATCGGGAAAGCATTATTAAAACAAACTAAGAAAATCTACTGTATCCAAAAACTTTCCACATTTACGCAAAAAAAACCTCCACAACTAGAAAATCTACTTTCATAGAAAAAACTTCCCTTTCACGGAAAACTTTCACTTTTATGGATAAAACTTAATGATAATACACTAAGAAAATCAACAGTATCCGTAAAAATTCATACATTTATGCAAAAAAAAAAAAAAAATCCACATTTACGCAGTCAGTATTTAAACACGTAAACCATATACCAAAACCAAACTACAAAATTTCAAGATAAAAAAAAGTTTTGTAGATGCCAAACGCCGCATACGAGAAAAAAAAGAGAGCGAGAGAAAAAAAGACGTATTAATAATAAAAAAAAACCTCCTCCGTGACCACAAGATATATGGAGTCGGATAGCCAGATGTCTGCCATTCCGTGCAACTTGAAGCTTGCACTGATTTGCATGGATAAACCGTGTTATTCCGGTTAGAAAAGACTTAAGATTTTGCGGTTTCATGCTGACTTGCATTAGCCGACATGCTACAAGAGAGAGAGAGAGAGAGAGAGAGAGAGAGAGAGAGAGAGAGAGAGAGAGAGAGAGAGAGTCCCATGTCATGAACATGGTCTTATGTACGCCATGCAAATACGGCAGGTCATTCGACGTAACTTCAAGACAGAGAGAGAGAGAGAGAGAGAGAGAGAGAGAGAGAGAGAGAGAGAGAGAGAGAGAGAGAATATGTTCTTGTGTACGTCATGTAATTACGACAGGTCATTCGACGTAACTCTTCAAGAGAGAGAGAGAGAGAGAGAGAGAGAGAGAGAGAGAGAGAATATGTTCTTGTGTAGGTCATGTAAATACGACAGGTCTTTCGACGTAACTTTCCAAGTGAAAGAATGTTCAGAAAATTCTCATAAAGCATCCGTCAAGATCACCCTCAACTGATTACCTTCCGTATACCTATTTGTTATTACCAAATTTATTTTGACTAAAGACTAGTGAATTTAAGAAACAAATCGCCTCTTCAGTATTATTATTTTTTACTAAAGATCAATAGAATTAAATAACAAATAACCTCTTTCCTTGACTTCAATGTAATCCGTGTTATGCAATGGGTAATGCAGTCTCGATCACAGGAACACCCTTCTGAAGAAGGTATCACCGCAGCACTCGTCACAGGGCTTGGCGTGCTTTGAAGTAGGATTCTCTACTACGCTCGGAAATAGTCACTGTATGACCATGTGCAATTACAGAAAGTATCTGCATAAGAGTGACTCAAACGCAAAAGCGACAAAGAGCGTGAGTCACACTGAATCGTTTAAATTATATTCGACTAGGTAGTATCATAAGGAGCGTCAACAAATACACTCAAAATGAAGGAATCTATCCAATGACGAGATTCTGAGTTTTTTTTTTTATTTTAATGAATAAGACGTTAGCTCCTTGCTGCTTGCAAGCGATCAGTTAATTCTATATGTTTCGGAGTCACAATTTCAAGAACGCTTCCGTAAAATGTCAACATGACGCGCCTGATTATTGCACGAGTTACTTTACTTATGTTAGTTAATACACACGCGCATATATATATATATATATATATATATATATATATATATATATATATATATATATATATATATATATATACATATATATTATACAGTATATACATTATATATATATATATATGTATATGTATATATATAATATATATATATATATATATATATATATATATATATATATATATATATATATATATATATATATATATATATATATATATATTTATATACACTCCACACACACACGTTATTGTATATATATATATATATATATATATATATATATATATACATATATATATATATATATATAAGATATATATATATATATATATATATATATACATATACACATATATATATTATATATGTACAGCAGTGTGTGTAAAATACAATGGCATTCTCCTTTAGTAACAAAACTTCTGAAAGCAAAACCCTTCTGATCTCAAGTCAGAATTTTGAGATGACGTCCATAACCAAAAAATCCATCTCCAAAACTGCCAGCCACTCACCACAACCGACTATCTACCAAGTACATAACAAGCCTCTTGGGTCAACAGGGTCATGACGAGTTGTAACGGTACCCGCTCTTATCTCTCTCCGCACTGAGCGAAGATTCGAACTCGGGTCAGGGCTGAACATTCTGGCTTTGGGTACGAATACATCATCACTAAACTGCCTTCACAGTGACCTTGACCGCTCCTATTGCGAGCACCCATCCATCTGATGGGTGATAGGACGATCATGTCCCACTTCCCCTCTGCTTCTGCTTCTGCTTCTGCTGCTGCTGCTGCTGCCCTGCTGCCGTGCAGGGTACAAGCCAACCCACCCCCCACCCCCGCGTAGTTTTGTTTCTTTTAAAATAAAACGTTTGCGAATGCTCTCTCTCTCTCTCTCTCTCTCTCTTTGGTCGAAAGTTTACATGCAGTTCTTCCATTTTCACGGAACGCTGTTGAAGTAGCGCCTGCTTTTCAAATGCAACGTTTCGAGAGTATCTCGTTCTCTGAGTGCACTGTTTTTTAGAGAAGCTTTTTTCTAAATGCACCGTTTCCGAGTAACCTCTTTTTTATAAACAAAACTTCTGAAAAGGGCTTCTTTGAGTGCAACGTTTACGATCAGCTTCTATATTTTTAATTCAACGTTCGAGGGTAGCTTAGCCTTCTTCTAGTGCAACGGTTAAGACAGCTTCTACATTATTAATTCAACGTTTGAGGGTAGTTTATCCTTCTGGTGTATTGTTTGTAGGTGCTCTCTTCTTTGAGTGCAACGTCTGCGAGTAACCTCTTTTTTTAAACAACACGTTTGAAAAAAGCTTCTTCGAGTGCAACGTTTACGAGTAGTCTATATTTTTAACTCAACTTCTGAAGGTAGCTCATCCTTCTTCTAGTGCAACGTTTGCAAGCATTTTCTTCTTTGAGTGCAATGTTTAGCGAGTAAATTCTGACTTAATTTGCATGTGTGTAGCGCCTTTGAGTACAATGCTTTGCGAGTAGCTTCTATGGGGAAAATGTTTGCGTATGGCTTCTTTAGATTCTCTGCGAGTAGTAGTTCTCCATTGGAGGGGTGGGTAGAGCTCTCGGCTAGCACGCTGTTGGCCCAGCGTTCGCTTCTCCGACCGGCCAAAGAAGAATTAGAGGAATTTATTTCTGGTGATAGAAATTCGTTTCTCGTCATAATGTGGTTCGGGTTCCACAATAAACTGTAGGTCCCGTTGCTAGGTAACCAGTTGGTTCTTAGCCACGTAAAATAAATCTAATCCTTCGGGCCAGCCCTAAGAGAGCCGTTAATCACCTCAGTGGTCTGGTTAAACTAAGATATACTTTTCTGCGAGTAGTTTCCTTGAGAGAAATGACTGAGATGCACACTCAGATAGATGGAAAGGAGGAACCATCTTCTGTGTTTGGAGCCTGTGCTGATACACAAAGAAAGGGTTCTTCTCTCACTTCAAAGAAGACATAGGAGTGTGACGAATTCCAAATGACAACGTAAGATCACGTCAAGGAATCCCACTCCTTTTTTTTGTTGCTCATTATTATACGACTCTTAACTACTAGTTAGAAAGTAGTTTATTACTAGTTGCGTTTGTTCCACCACTGGTCTTGCGATGCTTCTATGAGACTAAAATTTTCTAGTGTTCCGCTGTTTTGAAATGTCCCACTAATACTTTGGTAGTATTTTTATATTTCTATAATCTTTAAAGTGTTTTAGTGGCAATGTATTTGTGGACATCACAATCACAAGAAAGAAGAATTTCTTTAATAGAATTTAAAGCTATTCGCTGCACTGGTACAGTTTGAAGTTTTTCTACAATGATGTTACGAAGTGTTTTCTGGTTAAATTTTAGGTGTTTCTCTGTTAAAATTTTATATCCTATCTTATTTGAAGTAATGAAGCTTTTCACTGATGCAATAATGTTGAGTTCCTCTATTAAATTTTGCAGCGTTTTCCGCCGAAGTTTTGAATCTTCTCATTGTTAAAATCTGAAGTGTCCAATTAACATATAGAGTAATAAAGCTACTCGATATCGTAATTGGAATGGGAATATAAGATTTAGGCCAAAATTCAAGCGCTGGAACCTATGAGGTCATTCAACACTGAAAATAACATTGAAACAATTGCTAGGAGGAACTCCCCAAAGAACCTTAAGCAATGCCAGCAGTGAAGGGCGTGAGGTGCACTGACGGCACTGCTCCCTCCCCCTACGGGGGCTTTTCGATATCAAATTAAACAATGTATTTCCGTTTTCAAATTCTGAAGTGCTTTGATACCGAAGTTTCGAGTTGTTTCTCAGTTAAAATTTAAAAAAGGATTCATAAAAATATGTGAGGTATCAGATGGAATTTTTAAGGCATCAGAAGACCTGCTTGGATGAGGAATGTGAGTCGGCAGATGGTTACTGGTGGAGATTCGTGGAAGACAAAGCACAAGAAAGACGAGAGCGGCGGAATTTCCAGAGGCCTGAATAGAACGGTATACAGAATTTAGGCCAAAGGCCAAGCGCTGGGACCTATGAGGTCATTCAGCGCTGAAAAGGAAACTGACAGTAAATAGGTTTTAAAGGCGTAAGAGGAGGAAAACCTCGCAGTTCCGCTATGAATCAGTTGTTAAGAGAAGGTGGAAAGTCAGATGGAAGAAAGAGAAAATGAAAGGAGGTAGAGTAACAGGAATGAAAGAGGTTGCAGCTAGGGGCCGAAGGGACTCTGCAAAGATCCCTAAGTAAATGCCTAAAGAAAACAGCCCTTTTCAAAACATCACTTTCTCTATAAGACGTGGAATTCAGTGGCCAGGATAAAAAAAACAGTGTACTCTTTCATAAAGGCAATAATTATCACAAATTCCATAACAACATTCTACGGCTAAAACAATAACTGGATCTGTTATTTGGCTGACAATAAATGATAAAAAAAAATCTCTGAAGCATCGAATCACAACGAATCGGTTAAAAAGATAAAATCTGCGGCAAAAAAGATATGAAAAAAAAAGGTGCAAAAAGAAGATTCAGAGGAGTCCAGATCGCCTCCAGGGGCCATGGGGATTAAGTAAAGTCAAGGCCAAGAGGGAGATGACCCGCGGAGGTCAACAGACGTTGGGGCAGGATTGACACGGCAGTTCATTTTTGTCCTGCAAGACCGAATTTTTCGTGCCAGGTTCCGTTCTCAGTATTTGATACGTCTACTCGTCTTGACGTTTCACCCATGAACAGACAACAGCGAAGAACATAAGGACAAGACGTGTTTTTGCAGTTGCATAAACAACAATAACAATAATCATATTACCATGGGTACAATAGAAACTTTATGAATTTAAGTTTGTTTAGTGTTCAATAGAAAGCATCAGACATTCTATACGCCTTCTCAATTAGAGAGAGAGAGAGAGAGAGAGAGAGAGAGAGAGAGAGAAAGC
>NC_089793.1:26727823-26745323 GCF_040412425.1 Macrobrachium rosenbergii | reverse complement strand
ATAGGTCCCAGCTCTTGGCCTTTGGCCTAAATCTTATATTCCAATTCCAGTTTTACATTGTAATTTCCGCCTTAGTAGCTACAAGAACGACATTCCATTCAAAGGTAATTTCATGACACAAAATGAAGAGTTATTGCTAATTAAATATGCAAAAACTGTGTTAGCTTTGAAATTCATGATGCAGTTGCAACACTCCAAGGTTCAAAGCTTCTTTTCACTAAACCTCTCGATCACTTTCTCCCTTCATTTCTATTACTTGCCATCTTTTGTCCCTCTCAATTTCTTTTTAACTATCCTGTTACTTCTCTTCTAAACCTGTGCTCAAATACTAATTCTTCTTATCATGTATGCTAAACCTGTCATCCCTATTCCCACCACTTATTCCTCTTTTAATCCTTCTGCCTACCCTCATCTCCTATTCCCACCTACAACACAAGTCTAAATTTCATGTTCCTTCCTTACTGTCCTCTTAGTTCCTTCTGATCAAATCCACCTGTTGTAATTACATTTACAAACACAATTTTACCCTCTTTCTACCCACCTTATACTTATCTTATACACACATATATATATATATATATATATATATATATATATATATATATATATATATATATATATATATGTATGTATATGTGTATATATATACATTTTACACATATATAGTGTATATATGTATATATACATGTATAAAATATATATTCCTGTATATGCATACTGTATATATACACATATAAATACATATTGTAGTGTGTCATCCCAGACACGCTATAATCACATGCGCAGTCTGTCTACAAAAAGCTGAAAATGACGATCAGACGATCACGACGGAGGTCCAGTGGAAGGCCCAGGAACGTCTGTAGCCTTAAACTCCACCTGCTGGTGGCCCGGCAACCTGACGTAATCGGTAGAAATCGCATCCTGTGCCCACTGGCTGGCAGCGAAATCAGCAGAGCCGATGTCCTCAGTGCATTCAATAACTGTTGCAACCAGTTTTTATCGGCAACAACCCTGTTACGTCGGACGCAGAAGGCTTCGCAAACTTGCGTCGCGTGTAGCGCCCTTACATCAAACAATATACACAATCCGATCCTCTTACAACAGAAACCACAATCTGATAAAGGACGCTACGCCTTCTGGCGACTCGAATAAAGTGGATACAAAGCCCTGCAGAAAAGAGAAAACTCAGCAGAAGCCCAAACCCGCAGAAGAAGGGCCAAACCCTGGCAGAAGGGCGAAAAACCTGCAGAAGGGCCCCCTGCAGCAGAAGAAAAACTCACAGCAGAAGGGGGCCAAAACCCTGCAGCAGAAGGGCGAAAAACCTACAGCAGAAGGGCCAAAACCCTGCAGCAGAAGGGCGAAAAACCTACAGCAGAAGGGCCAAAACCCTGCAGCAGAAGGGCGAAAAACCTACAGCAGAAGGGCCAAAACCCTGCAGAAGGGCGAAAAACCTGGCCATGCAAAACCCTGCAGAAGGGCGAAAAAACCTACAGCAGAAGGGCCAAAACCCAGCAGCACCAACCTCACAATGCAATGGTTAACATTCATCCCGGCAGAGAGATGCGAGCTTCAAGTGACACCTGAAATAGGATTACAGCGCGCGTGATTGACAGCTTACTTTCTCGTCCCGGAGACAAGGAGGCAAAAAGCATCAGATAAAAGTCCTCCCCAGAGAGACGAGCGTGAGGCGATTACAGACGTAATGGCCCTCTGCGAACAATGGCGTAAAAACAAAAGGGACACGACGGAACAAAATCACTCTATCGTAGAATACATTCTATGGCGTTATTCAAGAGGCATACGGAGACAAACTATTAATCTATAATACTCACTCATACCATACAATGGCCGTAGTTTGCACCAGATGTGTTTGTGTTTGTGAAAGGCAGGGGTTTCAGTGTGATGCTACTGGTGTTTAATGCATGTGTACGAACTTTCATTTCTTTAAATCAGTGGGAGTGGCAAGTAACCCCCTTGTAGAGAACCTTTTCACAAACCTTTAATTTAATGACAGCGACAAGTAACCCCCTTGTAGGAAATTTTTTCACTAACTTTAAATTAATGATAGTGACAAGTTACCCCCTTGTAGGGAGCCAGTTTTTCCCAAACAAAAGACGATCACACGATTCAAACAAGTCTTCACAGTTACCAAATGCGAATAATACTGTACCTTATTGAGAGACAATAACATAAGCAATCGACACCCGGGGAAGGAACACGCACGTAAACACTCACAAGCACGAAGGTTACGGCAAGGACACAGAGGCACTCAGGATGCAAAAACAAGCAGGAACATCTTAGCACGACGCCTGGGGGGTGGGGGGTGAAGAAAGAAGAGGAGGAGGGGGAGGAGAACGGGGAGGTGGGATGATAGACTGAGGCAGGAGAACAGCAGTGAATGGTGAAAAATGAAGCTGGGAGTGGAAGAGGGGTGAGAGAAGAGGATGGAGTGAGAAGAAATAGGAGAGGGATGGAAGAGAATAAACAACAAATGGGAAAATAAAGAAGGAAAGGAATGCAAGAGAGAATGAGTGAATGAGAAAGAAGAAAGGCAAAGGATAAACTGTCGTTCTACAAACGGGCGACGCAACAATCACGGTCAACGACGAGCAGAAGGAAGAGAAAGAAAAAAGAGAACGGAGAAGAGTAAAGCAGAAGAAGAGTAGTTAGGAGAAGAAAGAGAAGAAAAAAAATGAACATCCAAGTTAACAGTAACACCGTCCACAGTAACATAAAAAAAAACGAAAAACTGACAACTATAAAGTACTCGTACATCACAAATCAATAAATAAAGATAATTGGTAGACGGACAGACAGGTAAACAAACAGATACAGGAGAATACCTCATGACCTCCTCGAGGTAAAACCAACAGTAATTACTGAAATGGCCTCTTAAGCGTCCTTGGCATAAAGACGATTGCTACTGCAAAGGCCATCAGATAAATGTCACGCTTTAAAAACCCAAAAGGCCACTAGAATGTCACCATTCCAAAGGCTACTGTGAACGACACCATTCAAATGGCTACCTACAGTGAAATAACATTGTCACAGGCTACAGTGATCGTCAACGTTCAATAGGCTACAGTGAACCTCACCATTCCAAAGGATACAGTGAACCTCACCATTCCAAAGGCTACAGTGAACCTCACCATTCCAAAGGATACAGTGAACCTCACCATTCCAAAGGCTACACTGAACCTCACCATTCCAAAGGATACAGTGAACCTCACCATTCATTCCAAAGGCTACAGTGAACCTCACCATTCCAAAAGCTACAGTGGACGTCACAATTTCAAAGGCTACAGTGAACGTCACCATTCCAAGAGCTAAAGTGACCGCCACCATTTCATATTCCTGTATGTATGTAAACCTTGATCAAGAGATCTTTGAAGTACATACCAGAAGATAAGCTGGCGCTAAAACACTGTAAATTCTTCACGGCGTACACGAATAACCATAAGGCAGCACCAGCCTTCCCGTATCAACAAAAATAAATATATAAATAACTAAATAAATAAATAAATAAATAAATAAAAAATAAAGAACTTTCGCCGACATTTTCAAGTTTCATGAAAAAATCCTTCCTCTCGCCCAACTCAGAAGAGTGTTTTCCCGTGTAAATATCTAAACAATAAAACCACACTAAGGACTATATCGTCGGATTTTCCTGCCCAAATGTTCACTTTGCTATTTCCTGTACATTGAAAAAGAAGTGCGCGAGACGGTAAAAGTGGCATTGTGGAAATTTCAATTCAGTACCATATCCTTTTTTTTTTTGACGTGTTATTTCTATGCTAATTTCACATTCTTTTACTTCCAGGTCCTTTGACCAAATTCTCTTCTCTTTTTATATGTACAAGAAACCTGATCGGGAATTTAACTGTCATTTTCCTTGGCTATGTATGAATGTACGTGTATACAATGTAAATAATATCAATGCAGTATAGTCATAATGATGAAGTCCTTTAATCCCAGCGGGCAGGGACGGGAATGGAAGGAGAGAGAGAGAGAGAGAGAGAGAGAGAGAGAGAGAGAGAGAGAGAGAGAGCAAATTTATTTGTAACTGGTCAGAGATACGAAAAAAAACCTTATTAGCCTCCTTGTTTTAAAATAGATTAATATTTAGAAAGGAAAGCACAGGGAATGAAAGTCGTCAGTCACAAAGAACATATGAAAATATCAGATGAGAGAGAGAGAGAGAGAGAGAGAGAGGAACGTCATTATTTATCCAGGTAAAGTCTTAAAAAATGCCACAGAAACTGATATGTATTTAAAGACTTAATTTGGAAATCAACAATATAAAACAAGTAAAAAAATGCGCCGAAGTTTCTTCGGCGCAATCGAGTTTCCTGTACAGTCGCTACAGAGTATAATCAAGGCCACCGAAAATACATATATTTTTCAGTGGTCTTGGTATAATGCTGTATGAGCCGCGGCCCATGAAACTTGAAGCACGGGCCGGTGGTGGCCTGTTCTATATCGCTGCCAGACGCAACATTATGGCTAACTTTAATCATAAATAAAATAAAAACTACTAAGGCTAGAGGGCTACAGTTTGGTATGTTTGATGATTGGAGGGTGCATGATCAACATATCAATTTGCATCCCTCTAGCCTCAGTAGTTTTTACGTTTTGAGGGCGGACAGAAAAAGTGCGGACGGACAGAAAAAGCCGGCAAACTAGTTTTCTTTTACAAAAAACTAAAACTATTACAAAAAGCAGCACGTGTGCAATTCTAAAAGTGGGGTACTTTGAAAACTACAGAGAAGCGATATTGGTGGTTGACGAAAAAGTATTTCCTTGACAAAATGATTACAGTATGAACAGATGATCTGAATATGATGCATTAAAAGGAAAAGGTTCGAATTTATAATCACTTTACTCAACACAGGATTAATGAGGGGAGGGGCTGATATGACAGATGATCCTAGTCTACTTCGAGAGAGAGAGAGAGAGAGAGAGAGAGAGAGAGAGAGAGAGAGAGAGAGAGAGAGAGGACGACAACTATTCGGCTGGATGGAAGACACTGATCAATAAGAACGTTGGACATTAGTATTTAAAAAAAGTAAACTAACTACCTCTCACCTACAAGTGCTACTGCACTATATCTGTAGTTACGATATATATATATATATATATATATATATATATATATATATATATATATATATATATATATATATATATATATATATATATAATGAATTAGTCTCAGTGATGCAATTTCAAATACTATCAACTTTGTACTACAAGCAAAAACGAGAACAGAGAGAGATAGAGAGAGTGAGAGAGAGAGAGAGAGTAACCCCAATTCACCTTCAACGGTTCAACTTCAGGCATGTACAAAAAAAAATAAAAAAAAATAAATAAAAAAAAACTCTGGAGATGACTGGATACCAGATCCAACACAGCGCTGGGTTACACCTTTCCGTTCTCAAGCTAAATTACATAGTCGAAGTCATGCAGAAATACTCGATCACCCTTACGTACGCTGGTTAGACAGCTTTTCCATGAAGAAATTACACATTCCTTGCGAAAAGCATGATAGAAATTGAATATCATTTTCAAAAATTGGCATTTCTTCTATTCGCGAGGTTACGTAGTATTTTAAGTGATTCTTAAATCCTCTAGTAGCATGTATGTGTGTGTATATATATTGTATATATATACAATATTATATAATATATATATATATATATATATATATATAATATATATATATATATATATATATATATATATATATATATATATATATATTTATATATTTATATACAAAAGAAAATTTTAGATACTGAGATATACACAACTATCTCACCATTCTGACGCAAGTTTCTCTTTAATGGTAAATCCTCCCGACAGTTCTCAACAGTCCTTACCTAACTAAATCCATATGCTAATAAGCAATCCACCCCCGCCTTCCCTGCCGTCTATGTACGACCATGTACAACTTTTTCTCTTTACGTGCACTCTCAAACTTCTCATTCAGCTGTTTCACATGAAACACCTGATAAAAGACTTTCAACCCACACGGCTCTTCCGCTGCCAAAAGCTACTCAAATCAAATTCGGTCACAGGAACACAAATGTGTGTATGTGTGTGTATATACATATATATATACATATATATATATATATATATATATATATATATATATATATATATATATATATATATATATATATATGTGTGTGTGTGTGTGTGTGTGTGTGTGTATACATATAATATATATATATACACATATATATATAATGTGTATGTATGTATGTATATACGTATGTATGCATGTTACACACTGAAATATCTTTTCAATAAACTCACAACGTCCTTGCAAAACCTCAAATTTAAATAGTAATCCCGTAAGTAATTTAAATTATAAATCTAATGCTTCAATCATAAATGATGTTCAAATAATTAAATACTGTCTCCATCATTCTTTTCAAAGGGCATTCAGACCATTAATTCTAGGTGTTATCTAAATGGCAATGCAGAACCAACACAAACACATACACAAACACTTTTGACGAGATACTTACAAAGAGTGAAACATTAATTTATTTTTGACCGGACCTGGGGCAAAAAAAAAAAAAAAAAAAAAAAAAAAAAAAAGAAGAGCTAAGGACTTTGACATAATACAACAGGATATCACGCTCTCTCTCTCTCTCTCTCTCTCACACACACACACAAAGTGAGAAAAGCCCAAATTAGTCTCACTACTCCGTGTATCGAACATTTCTTAATTGAAACTCGTTAAGCATTTCCAATTTATTTTTTTTTCTTTACTTAGCACTTTCCCGAAGGTCTTTGTTACTTTCGAAGAAAAGATAAAAAAATATATCTAAAAAATTGAGGTTTAATTCAGCCATTCGAGTAATGAGCAAATACGTAACAAAGACAATGAAGGACAATGGAAGTAATTGTCACTGTACTCTGATTATGATACTGCTAATGAGATACATAATATAAATAATAAACTTGAACTGAAATACTTTAATGATAAAAAAAAACTCTTTAAGGATCATTAATTTCGTTCCCGAGAACTAAAGGAAGCGCATTAAAATGCCTCGGATACACGACATCAAATTCCTTGGGCTTAATGACTGGAAAAAATTAAAGCATAAAAAGTTCGGCCTCAATGAAACGGCTCGGGAGAGATTTTAAAGTAAAATAATATTAGATAGACCATTAAACAACCACCGCACTTATATACATATGTATACTATATATATATATGTATATGTATATAATATACATACAGGTATATAAATATTCACACACATATATATATATGTATATATGTACAAATAAACAGAGAGAGAGAGAGAGAGAGAGAGATGGCATTTCTATGAAAACTTTAATCTAAGGACCAAAGTCACTTTGGAACCACCAGACATTGAGACAGCAACTCAGACGGTTACCATGAAAGGGGAAAAGAAGAGACTGATAACCATTATCATTATTATTATTATTACTAAAAACCTGGTCTCATTCTAGATCAGGAACTGCAAAACTGGTTTCATTCCTGATCAGGAACCGCAAACCTGAACTTTTCTGCAGTATATAAACACTACAGATAATAATAATAATAATAATAATAATAATAATAATAATAATAATAATAATAATAATAATTTTTAAAACTAAAGCCTGACTACGCATCAAACGTTATTACAACCAAATAACTAATCATCTTCGTATCCCAGACCATGAATAACAATGCTGATTTATCTGAGAGAGGGACCTTGGTTTCCCGGGTAAACAATCATTGCAATTCATATGAGAGACAGATATTTTATTGATTAATGTAACCTGGCGTTCCCAGCGAATTGAGAAGGAACCCTTGACAAAACATACTCCGAAGCATAAGATACCTTTTTAATCCAAAGTTGTGGGGGAGACGGGGAGGAGAGAAGAGAGGAGAGGAGGAGGAGGTGAAGGTCTCATCACTAAGTGAACTGAACTCGTTTACAGAAATCAACATTAAATGACATCCTTACGAAAGGAAAGGATTACAGAAAGTCACGAGTTTTTTTTTTTATCAAAATAGCCGCCTCCACTTGGCATCCATCTTTCCCCTCCTCTCTCTCTCTCTCTCTCTCTCTCTCTCTCTCTCTCTCTCTCTCTCTCTTCCAGGAATACCTCCTCCCTCCATGATTCCAGGCCTTCTCCACCTGGAAAGGTTTTATATAAGAGCTGAGTGACGCGTCGAGGTACACACTGAGCATCTCTGGAAGAAGCCAGAGCTCTCTTTTCCCTTTAATTCAAAAGGGGAGGGGGAGGGGGGAGGGAAGTACATTAACTAATCTGAACCAGTTCACTTGAGTTAATAATGAAAGACATCCTTACGAGGGAAAAGGCTGACTGAAAGCCTATGGACTTCCAGCCAGAGCATCCATCTTTCACCTCCTCTCTCTCTTCCAGGAATATCTCCTCCCTCCCTGATTGCAGGCCTTCACCTGGAAAATCTGTATGCTACAGTTATGTATGGGGGACGCGTAAAGATACTCACTGAAAACACCCTCACACTATATCGGCGCCCCTTCTCCTTCCGTTTCTGCGTGGTTGTGCTTATAAAATCGTGATATACATTACAATGACAGTAGCATACATAAGTGGCCTTGTTTGTTGGAGGGGAAAAGGAGAAGACTGAACTCATAAGGGCAAGGAAATAAGACCAGAAATATGGCAATACGAGCTTATTGATCGACTCTCTTTTTACTCTATTCTATGCTGCTCTACATCCGACCACAGGTAATTCCTAATTCTCTCTCTCTCTCTCTCTCTCTCTCTCTCTCTCTCTCTCTCTTTGTAATTCGCCTTTTCAGTTCCGTAACAAATAATTATATAAACAACTTATCGATCGTTGTCATTCTCTCTCTCTCTCTCTCTCTCTTGCAGTACACGTTGGCAGTCTTTCCAACAAAACATACGAGTACAGTTCCGATATTATCTATGATAAGGTTGTTTCACGACACCTCATAGTTACAATGCACATAGCTCTAAATCTGTCATCTTCCTAACACGACCACCCATTCACTCTTATTAAAAAAATTAACAAATCTTCCATCTACCGTTCTTGGGGATACCTTAAACCTAGCAGTAACGCCCTTGGTATAGCACTGAGATCTCCACATTCTTTTTGACAACCAGGCGAAATCTACTGGCGATCTCGCCACGCCTTCGGAGCTTGTTTACTTTTCCTACTGTGTTTTTTGGGGTCTGCCTCTGACCTTGGTCTTTTTAAGGCTTTTAAATGGCGTTGTAAAAGATTTAACTTCTATTCACATTTGCTTCTACATTTATACTGATTCTTACGCTGCTGTTCTAAAGAACATATTCTTTGGAAGATTGAATTTCAAGTCAATGGCTCTTGTGGGCTTGTTCCATATGAATAGGCTTTATCTTCTAAATAATAATAATAATAATAATAATAATAATAATAATAATAATAATCATTGCGCTATTTTTTCCTTTGCCCTACCCAAACAGGAGATCCTAGGAATAGTGTCCTCTCCCAAAATCTTGAAGCTTTTCTCAATCACTCTTAAACTATCAAGACTTTCGTTTCCACTCAGTCATGTTTCAACTTACGATTTCGCATAAAAATAAAATCATTTCAGACGGCTCAAAAGTGTACCAAAATATTACGGTTCCATGCCAAGTCATATAATTTGTTTCCTTAAAAAAAAAATAAATAAATACTGAACTTCTTTTCTGTTTCCCTAGTCATAGACTATTTCCTTTCAAAATAAGAAAAAAACAAGTAAAAAAATAAGCCGAAGTTTTTTCGGCGCAATCAAATTTTCCGTACAGCGTATAATGCTGTACGATACTCTCAGCCACGGTGCCAGACGCACGATCATGGCTAACTTTAACCTTACATAAAATCAAAACTACTGAGGCTAGAGGGCTACAGTTTGGTATGTTTGATGACTGGAGGGTGGATGATCAACATACCAATTTGCAGCTCTCTAGCTTCAGTTGTTTTTAAGATCTGAGGGCTGACAGAAAAAGTGCGGACGGACAGACAAATAGCCATCTCAATATTTTTCTTTTACAGGAAATTAAAAAAGAATACTGAAACTACTACAACCTTCTGGGAGATCAAAATCCACTCGGATAGTCTGCTATTTCGAAGCAAGTATCTCTTCTCTCTCACACGCTAAACAGCATCTTCTTTCATCTGTCTGTAAATACTACATTGCGAAGGTCAATGAACTTGCAACCCAAAAGCCCCACTGCAAAGGAAAAAGAGAAAATGTTATTGGGAAGAAAGACTAATGAAGGCTTCAACATCACAAGGCAGCGATAGACCAGCTTCTTGAAAACGGACGACTGCCAAGGTTTTACAACGACAAAATGCTGCCTATTGCTCTTCATTCTTGAAATTTCTGTACTTCCCAAGACCTTCGGTTACTTCTCTCTAATAAACACCACATTCTTTGGAAGCTTGAATTGCAAGTCAATGGTCCCTTTGGTGGGCTTGCTCCATATGAGTAGGGTTCATCTTCTGAATAATAATAATAATAATAATAATAATAATAATAATAATAATAATAATAATTAAGAAGTTGGTCTCGGGATCCACATGACACTCGTCATGCTTTGCCATTCCCCACGGACCGAAATTCGGAACTTTCTGACTTCCTTTGTATTCTCAGAGTACTGTGATCTATCCTGTATCGAAGAGAAGATCAAGACTAGCGGTTTGTTACATCGGCAAAAAAAAAGTACATAAATAAAATAATAATAATAATAATAATAATAATAATAATAATAATAACAACCAAATTTTCTACGTACAACACCGACCAATTTGGGGTTTCGTAATAAACTTGCTACTTTGAGCTGAGGGAAATATGTGGGCCTACGGTGTTAATTGTTCTCTGAGGAGAGAGAGAGAGAGAGAGAGAGAGAGAGAGAGAGAGAGAGAGAGAGAGAGAGAGAGAGAGAGAGAGAGAATATCACACTGTTTCGATGTAAACTCTTAAGAATTTCAAGAGCTCCTTACAAAGGTGGCTTTTCATCTGAAATTCTTTCAGAAGAAATATATAGACCTACTGTGTTAATTGTTCTTTAAAGAAAGAGAGAGAGAGAGAGAGAGAGAGAGAGAGAGAGAGAGAGAGAGAGAGAGAGAGAGAGAGAGAGAATCACGCAGTTTCGACGTTAACTCTCAAGTATTTCAAGAGATCATTACAAAGGTGGCTTTTCATCTGGAAATTCTTTCAGAAGACAAGTGGGCGAGTCAAAAACTGACAGGTGCTGAGATGCTGTGACAGCTAAGGGCAAGAAGGTCTCTAGACCTCGGCTAAGAGCGTATACCCTAGAGACGATCGTATTAAACCCTTGAAAGTCTATGCAAAAAGGGAGACAGCAAATGACTCACGCATATCAAATGATATAATATTTTCTCCCTTCAGAGTCCTTGATTAGATCTCTTCGCCGTGTGCTGGACACAAGCGTATATGTTTCTGCGCATGCGCGCGAGCTTCCTAAACGCCTAAAGGTCAAAAGGGCATATATGCCACGTCCCCCTCCCATTCAAAATTCACCTCCTGACTGATTAAACTGGCAGGTCAACACCACGGACCCAAAGGCAGGCAATGGTCATATGTAATATGGATCAAAGATGGAAGTCCAAACATAACACTTTATATACTTGAAGGCAATTATCATTTCTTTCAGCTGTTTAAAGGCAGTGTGGGGAATTTATTCCTGCGCTTAAAGACGAAAAAGCGTTACGTGGAAGCCTTTTCAAAATATCAAACATATCGAGACTTTCTTTTAATCTTTTCTACGTGCCCATTGTTACGCAACTCTGGGAATGCCATCAATATGAATAAAAAATAAATATTCCTAAGATCAGATCATCTGAAGCGATGCACGATACAGAAAGATTTTACTCTCACTATTATGTCAATACATTGTTCTTCCTTGCTGACTCTCTGTCGAGATATTACAAAATATATGTTTCCCGTTACCTTCTGTTACTTCTTTCGAATGAACACCATATTCTTCGGAAGCTTGAATTTCAAGTCATTGACCCCTGTGGTGGGCTTGATCCATATAAATAGGGTTCATCTCCTCAATAATAATAATAATAATAATAATAATAATAATAATAATCATATGCATAACGAAACTATACACACGACATCTACACAAACATGTAGAGTCAAACGAGCCCCTCACACAGGCTGTGTAAACAACAAAGGCTTCTTCCTCGCCGGAGACGAAGTCGGTGACACCCAAACTTCTAAAAAGGATTAACGCCAAAAGGCAAGACCTACATCTCCATATTGTGCAGGTTAAGACAAGGACCTTGGCTTAACACACAGCGAGGGCTTCTCACGAAGGCACACCAATACCCATAATCCCCTAGAGGCAGAAGAGAAGAGCAAAGAAAGAGAACAAGCTCAATCGTAGGGGGTTAAGTGCCGTCAGTGCACCTCATGCTGTGCACTGTAGGCATTACTCAAGGTTCTTTGCAGCGTCCCTTCGGCCCCTATCTGCAACCCCTTTAATTCCTTTTACTGTACCTCCGTTCATATTCTCTTTTTCCCATCTTACTTTCCACCCTCTCTAACACAATTGTTTCACTGTGCGACTGCCAGGTTTTCCTCATGTTACACCTTTACAATCTTTTTACTATCAATTTTCCGTTCAGCTCTGAATGACCTCATAGGTCCCAGCGCTTGGCCTTTGGCCTAAATTCTGTATTCTATTCTGTTCTATTCCACAGCGCGACAAAACGAGGTGGCGATCGTGGCGAAACCCTTTTGAGTTTTGATTATCACGCGGTAACATCATGCCGCGAATCAATCAGGAATTCTTGGCAGAAGAGAGAGAAAAGGCCTCGCATATTGATGGCAGAATTAATGACTAAAAATCTTTCGCCCCTGACATGTATTTAGTGTGAACTGAGAAACTGGTATTCTGGTCTTCGTAGTATCATTCGTAATGTGCCTTCTACTTCACTCAGTCCCGTTCTTTTCTTTTCTATTATTCAATTCAAGTTTCCTTTAGCCAGCTAAAACGACCTGTTCCTATCAGCCAGTTAAAACGACCTGTTCCTATTAGCCAGCTAAAACGACCTGTTCCTATTAGCCAGCTAAAACGACCTGTTCCTATTAGCCAGTTAAAACGAAAGATCTCCCCTTTAACTAGTTAAAACGACATATCTCCTTTAACCAGTTAAAACGACATACATCCTTTAGTTTACCCAGTTAAAAAGACATAACCCCCCCTTTAACAAAACGACATATCTCCCTCAGCAACTAAAACAACATATTTCCTTTTAGCTAGTTATTCAAACTGACATCTCCTTTAGCCAGTTAAAACGTCACTTCTTTATCCAGCTATAACGACATCCTTTTAACCAGCTGTAAGGACACACTTCCTTTAGCTGATAAAACGACATATCTCCTTTAGCCAGTTAAAATGACATAGTTCCTTTTAACCAGTTAAATGCACATACTTTCTTCAGACACTTAAAACGACATACCTCCTTCAGCCAGTTCAAACGACACACTTCATTTCGACAACTGAAAGAACATACTTTCTTTAGACAGATAAAACGACACATTTCCTTTATAACCAGTTAAAAGCAACACTTTCTTTACAGAGCTAAAAAGACAAATATCTCCTTTACCCAGTTAAAACGACATATCTCCTTTAGCCAGTTAAAACGACATATCTCGTTCAAAAAATTATCATTTTATATATCATTGCAACTGTTAGTTCTTCAGCAGCAAATCCAGGGCCTAATATGCAACAATGAATGTCTCCCAGTTATAGATTTACAATATCTGGTAAGGTCACAGCATAGCAACCAGCTTCACCCCTCCGTTGCAGTACAAACAGTGAATACACTATGAATTTCTTGTGGTAAACACTGGGTACAGTGAGTACTGGTAAGACGTATGTTATGGAATAAAGCTGTGGTGTCACTTTTAGTTATGAATGAGCTCAGGATTACCATTTGTTTCCGCAGTATCATGCAGTGGCAAAGCTATAAGGGCATTCAAAAGTTTAATGCGCATGAGTTTAAAATATGAAATAATGGAAATGAAAATACTAAATACTGTAAATCTCTCAGTAGTACAAAATGCTCACAATCGAAATTTTTGAAAGAAAAAAACAGGGATGATAATATCTAAGAGACCATTTACACATTATATCACTGGGAGGTGTTCAGTCGTCAATTTTGACTTCCCGGCTTTGACTCAAAAATGGTACCTTTTTAAATTTATTTGATTTTATTTATTTAATTTTTTTTTTTGCCAAATCCGAATCTAGCCCAGGACCGAAGAAGGAGGACAAAACAAAGGGTCAAGGATACCCCACTAAAGGCCGACAAGCCAACCTGAGAAAAAATAGAAAATAACCACATTGAAAAACTTTTGCTATCAGAATGTCATCGACCATGTCGGCTCAACCCGCTTCCCTCCCCACCTCCTAACGGCCCCCCTCCCTCCCGCTCCGCCCACCGTAGGCTTTAACTAATCAAACCGACCCAATAATTTAACTGGCCTGATGTTGCTTATTCGATTTCCTAAGATCCTTCTCGGGGGAAAAAGATGATCAGTAATTCACCGATATATATAAAAAAAAAAAACACGAGAGACTCCTAACCTACTCTTTCCTATAACATTTATTTTCTATTTCTTTATAACTAACAGATCCTCTCTCTCTCTCTCTCTCTCTCTCTCTCTCTCCTTAGAACGATTCTTTCTTATAACGATTATTTTCTACTTCTTTATAACTAACAGGTCCACACACACACACACACACACACACACACACACTCTCTCTCTCTCTCTCTCTAGAACGATTCCTTCTTATAACAAATATTTTCTACTTCTTTATAACTAACAGATCTACACACACTCTCTCTCTCTTCTTAGAACGAAAAAAAAAACGACAAAGTACACGTGAACCTTCCCGTAAACAATGAAATGAAGTTTGACTTTCTATTCTCTCTCTCTCTCTCTCATAATGGATTAACATCTCCCGAAGGATCAGCTCCATTTACAACCTTCCTAAAGAAGCCTTATGACGCAGACCAGGATTTTGTCACCAAGCTGCTGATGACTGACGCTTAGTCAGAATATGAATGATCTTTCCAGAGTAAAATACAGAGCAAATGTTGTCTATTATTAATTTCTGTAGGGATAATTACTTTCCAATTTCTTCTCTTGTTTATATACATATGCGCATTTAATTAATAGTAATAATAACAAACTGACGCTTAGGCAGAATGTGTCCTTTCCACTGTAAAATATGCATTAACGGGTGTCTATTATGAATTTCTGCATATATAACGCTTCCGTTTCTTCTCTGTTCTATAATAATAATAATAATAATAATAATAATAATAATAATAATAATAATTATTATTATTATTATTACTATTATTAAACAACCTTCAAACACAACAAACTCAATAGCCAGAAAAAAAAAAGTTAAACCACACACAACTAACGCTTGTCATCCAGGTCTGTCAAAGAATTACTTCTGAAATTTGCCGAAATCATCCCACTCGTAAACTCTTCTACTTACCAAGGAATAAAGGCGTCGACTTTTTTCCTACCAGTCAGCACAATGTGAGATATAACACCCATAAAGCCGTTATATCTCAGAATGAACCCAGCTTCCGCAGTTCGTGATATCGAGCAAGAAGACACGAACACATACACAGACACACACAAACACGAAATTATGAATGCTACTTAGGAGGATTGCATCTCCTATAAGTGTTTCAACAACCAACGATGAATGTCGTGGCCGTCACACTTGTACACATTAAGCCACGTTCACACTTAAACCTGATAAAAAAAAAAAAAACTCCAAACTGCTAGCTGCTTCATACGCCTACACACAAGTCTCGTAAGCAGCCGTCCGGCCTCCATTGACAATGCGCCACTCATCTCTATTTTACGTGCATTCTTTCGCTTCCTGGGTGGTGAGGCCAAATTCACACAGTAACTGCTGAAATGCAGATGATCTCAGTAGTGAATTCGGTACTCAAAAGTGGATTGTGGCAAACACTGCGCCACTCACCTCTTCAGTCTCAACTTACACGTACTCTCTCACTTTCTGGATTAGGAATTATGGATTAGTGAATTAGGAACCCTAAAATGTAATGTGGCAGGTCATAGCCTAGGCAGAGACGGGCATGGGTCTAGTACCACCCACAACAAAAATATGTGTATTCCAGTAAGCTCTCTGCACTTTCACCTTCTAAGAGTGAAAGGCTTAAACGCCGCCCTTATTCAAAAGCAACTGAATCCAGAATGACAACTACCAGAATTTACATGGGAGGAACCGGTATATATCAAACTTGCTTGCAATTTAATGGCCTTAGAGAACTCCTCTACGTACAAGAAAGCAAAGTTTAAATAATAACAAAATTGATAAAATTAATGATGTTAATAATTCAGCTGCCAAACTCTCCACCGGCCAACACCGCCCACTTCACATATAATGACCATTCAAACGAATATTTCAAATAAAGATAATAATTACCGAACTCGAACGCAGTTGTAGGCTTTTAATTTCATAGCACAATGGAAAACATTTTTCTATATCGACTACAACGATGAATATAAATGCTTCTATTTCAGATACGCACGAAGTATTATTGTTATTATTATCATTATTACTGATTCAAAATATAACCTCACTCAAACCCAGACCTCTCGCCACCATTCCTTTTATCCAACTTGGTTTGACACGCTGTGATATTGTGTGTGTGTGTGTGTGTGTGTGTGTGTGTGTGTGTGTGTGTGTGTGTGTGTGTGTGTGTGTGTGTGTGTGTGTGTGAGAGAGAGAGAGAGAGAGATTAACAAAATCATGCTACTCTTCCCATTTTCAAGTTCAAATACAGAAGGTTTAAGGCTAAAATTCCCGACCTAACCTGACCACAGTGCCATGAAGCTTACAAAATCGGTTCCTTCCCATCTCTGTGCACTGACTTAATTCAATGATTGCTTGGCGTACATCAACTGGCGTCACGACAGTCAAGATCACCAACGCGCAAAGCACGCTCATGATAAAGCTAAGTATTCAAAATCATGCCCCAGCCTCTGTTATGGTCTGACAGCACATAACAAAATGAACGGAGGAATATACTGTCCACGTGACTCACGTTTACCGTCGTTTAAAAGACTTCAATAATCTCCATTATCTTCTGTGTTCCCAGTCAAAGGACATTAGTAAGTACAGGAATGACGTAAAGAATTTTGGCCAAAGGCCTAGCGCTGGACATATGAGGTCATTCAGTGCTGAAAGGGAAACTGAGAGTAGAAAGGTTTGAAAGGTGTAACAGGGGGAGAACCTCGCAGTTGCACTATGAAACAACTGTTAGGAGAAGGTGGAAAGCAAGATGGAAGAAAGAGAATATGAATGGAGATACAGTAAAAGGAATGAAAGGGGCTGCAGATAAGGCCGAGGGACGCTGCAAAGAACATTAAGTAATGCCTACAGTGCATCGCGTAAG
>NC_089793.1:26692823-26722823 GCF_040412425.1 Macrobrachium rosenbergii | reverse complement strand
ATCAAAAAGTTACTCATACATACCAGAACACCATACACAACATACAATACATCATATAAGCCGAAAAGGTCCACATTACGCAATATATACAGATGGATCTAAATCAGAACACGGAGTGGGATATGCTGCAGGGTCCCGGGACAGGACTTATCAGTTCTCTCTTCCTAATAATGCTTCAGTATTCACAGCAGAATTGTGTGGAATTGCATCAGCTATAAAAATAATTAAAGAAACATCATTCAATAATTTTGTGATTTTTAGTGACTCGAGAAGCGCTATAGAAGCTATTCAGAGTTACAAATAAAAAAATAATATAGTACAACAAATTAAATTATTTCTCCATATAACTTATATAAAAAAATGTAGAAATATGTTGGATCCCTCCGCATGTAGGGATCAAAGGAAATGAAGATGCAGACAAAGCAGCCAAAGAAGCCCCCACATGACAAGATCAAATGTGAACATCCCTGTTACTGATTAGGTAACACACAAAAATGGGTATCATAAACAAATGGCAATATATATGGAGTGAAGAACCTGAAAGTAATAAATTGAAACAAATAACACCTAATGTTAAAAAATGGAGTTCATCATATCAGAGAGAGAGAGGCACGCACAAGTAATTCTAACACGTCTAAGAATTAAATAGGCCATACTCGTCTTACACATGGGCACTTAATGAGCAGTCCACGTGGCCCGGCTCCCGAGTGCTCAGAGTGCAGGGTGATAATTACGGTCAGACATGTGTTATGTGAGTGTCCAAAGTATGACCAACAGCGACTGTCAACTTTTGGAACTAAATCAATGGAGGAAATTTTGTCAGAATCTTTTACATTTTCAGTCGTTCCAATTTTGATGTTCATGAGGAACTGTAATTTACTTAATAAAATATAAAAATAAGTAAATAATAAGAGCACGAAAATCCTTATAGCATTTTAAAATATTACTTAACTGATATTCTGAATTTTAATATACCTTTTTAGTGTGTATGTAAGGAAGCATGAATAAATGTATTTATCGTATGTATGTGTTCCAGTATGAGGCATGTGCCTATGTGAAGTTTTTAATTTCGTTTTAAGTCGTTCGTCATTGTACCGAATGATCTACTGGGTCCTAGTGCTTGGCCTCAGGCCTAGACCTGGTATTTTAATCTAATCCTTCGGGCCAGCCCTTTGTGAGCTGAAAGTCAGCTCAGTGGTCTGGTTAAACTACTTTAATAATAATAATAGAGCTTCGAAGACGACCCTCACAAGGGCTCCTCCATTTGCCAATTAGCATCTGAACGGCGTATGCAAACATAGTGCACAAATAAGCAACGAGGAAAAAACAATGTTCGAACATAAAAGGTGCATGGCAGTAATCTTTCGAGTGTCAGCATCACATGGCCCTCTGGACTCGCTGCAACCGACATCACCGCCTACAACAATGTGCCACGGACAGGGCTTGAGTAAAAGTTCGCCAATCATGTCTTACCTGTGCTTTCACTTCTACAGACCTCCACTCATCTCCAGCTTCCCATCTCAAGGAATGGAGTATGAAAGGTGAATAAAATTTAGGCCAAAGGCCAAGCGCTGGGACCAATGAGGTCATTCAGCGCTGAAAGGGAAATTGAGAGTAAAAAGGTTTGAAAGGTGTAACAGAAGGAAAGCCTCGCAGTTGCACTATGAAACAACTGTTAAGAGAGGGTGGAAAGCGAGATTGAAGAAAGAGAATATGAACAGAGGTAGAGTCAAAGGAATGAAAGGGGTTGTAGCTAGGGGCCAAAGGGATGCTACAAAGAACCTTAAGTAATGCCTACGGTGGACCGCATGAGGTGCACTGACAGCACTACCCCTCTACGGGGCCCACCTCAAGGTTCTCATCCAAGCAAGAACGAAGTCTCCCATTTCTTCTGGTGCCGGCAGGAGCCCAGCTGTCGATATCACGTACTATTCTTTTACATAGGACGCAATTTCCTTCTAAATTAATGCCTAATCTTTTCCTCTCAATGATGCCTTATTCCGTGACGAGGCTGTAGACTTAATTCCTGACTCGAGCTCCTTGTCACGATCAACCTCCATCTTCCCCATTGGCATTCAAAACGAAGCGACCTCAGACGACATCTGCAATACTTAACAGAAGAACAGAAAGAGAGAATTCAAAGGATAAAAGTAAGCTGGGGAATGTGAAAAGAATTGAGGAAGTCCAATACTTAATAAACAAGAACTAAAAGACTCTATCAATCAGACGAGGCCAAACTAGACAATTCTAAGAAAGTCCAGTAATTAATAAAATAAAAAACTAAAGGACTTGAATCAAAGGAGATAAACTAGAGCGACTGTGGCGATCAATAAAATAATATGTAATCCTAACTCAGTAGCAGAGAACTACAGAATTCTAAATCTATATACTTCTACAAAGATTTCTAGCTTTTAAAGAACATTTCCCACCTATTTCATGTTCTCTCTTTACTCCAACAACTCACTGGGAGTATAATTTTTCATAATAATTACAAACTTGGTCTAAAAATGGCTTCAACTGGGCAGATCAATCTTCAGAAACTACTTTGACAAAGCAAAGTTACTAAAAATTACTCTCTAGAATTGAACGAAATCATTCTAAAGCTTGCTTAAAATTTTTCGAATCAATCACAGAATTGTCAGTACTAACAACACCTAAAAAAATATCTTGAAATGCGTATGTTAAGATTTGCTTTTAAAACCGAAAACTGACAGAAGGCTCGACAGGGGATGAGGAGTGTGTTTGTAGACTAGGTGGAGGCGCAATATTATTATTATTATTATTATTATTATTATGGCGTTCATTAGGAAGTAACTGAAGGTAAAGGGAAGCTCATGAAGTGATTTTTAACGAACCAGTTGACAAGACAACGCCTACTCAACTAAACACCTACTAAACTAAACACCTACTGAAATAAAAAAAAAGTAAAAAATTACTCAACTGTAGTAAAAATAATTTTTCCTAGTTATTTTACACATACGGCAACTTAGGTCTAAGAATCCACAGCCACTTTACATGAAAAGCAACATCTCATTATCACTTGCACTGAAGCCTCATTAGTGCAGGGATTATTCATATTGATTTACTTAAAAATAAACGAGCTTCATTAAAATACGGAGCATGCAACGTCTTCATTGCCTAGTCGACCTACAGTACAGCAATTCCACTCAGAGCTAATTTTATGAGCCACAAGATTCCAAGGCCACGTGCTTCTCCGGCGTGTGAAATTAATATCGTCTATTCTGAATCCACAAAATCCAAGCTACTCAAACCCCGTGGGGGGATAATGCCGTCAGTGCACCTCACGCTCTGCACTGTAGGCATTACTGTAATTCAAGTTCTTCAGCGTTCCTTCGGTCCCTAACTGCAACCCCTTTTATTTCTTTGACTGTACCTCCGTTCATACACTTTCTTCCATCTTACTTCCCACCCTCTCCTAACAATTGTTTCATACCGCAAATTCGAGGTTTTGCTCCTGTTACACTTTTAAAACCTCCTTTACTCTCAGTTTCCCCTTTCAGTGCTGAATGACCTCACAGGCTCCAGCGCTTGACCTTTGGCCTAAATCTTATATTCCATTCCATTCCAAGCAACACAAAAACAGCCATTCCGGAGACCTTTTTTTCTTCAAAACATTCGTCAAAATGTACCCAAAATCACCAGCTCCGCTTAATCTATTCAGTATTAGATCATTTGCGAGACCGAACATCATCTACAATTAATAATAATAATAAAAAAGGAATCACTTGAACTGAATAACAATTATTTTGAGATGCTTCACGAGCAACAGGAAGAACACAATTAAAGTGACAATGGGTGTCATCACAGTGGCCTTGTCTCGTCTGGAGGTTTTTTTTATGGACCACGAATTCTGGAAGCCAAGTGGCACCGCGACGGAAGCGTTGCGATAACTTGATAACCAGACGATAAATAAAGTTCATCTCATTATCCAAGTATAGGAAGTACGCAAAAAGAAATGGACACAAATATCTTTTTGGTTTTAATGTTTTCGTTACCGTTGAAATTACACTTTTGTATTGCTCTGAGAAGTTTAGTTACAGTACCATCAGTACCTCAGCTTAACAGTTCCTCGTTGGACGAGTCGGTAGAGTTCTCGACTAGCACTCTGCTAGGCCCGAGTTCGAGTCTCCGGCCGGCCAATGAAGAATTAGAGAAATTCATTTCTGGTGATAGAAATTCATTTCTCGGTATAATGCGGTTCGGATTCCACAATAAGCTGTAGGTCCCGTTGCTAGGTAAACAATTGGTTCTTAGCCACGTAAAAGAAGTCTAACCCTTCGGGCCAGCCCTAGGAGAGCTGTTAATCAGCTCAGTGGTCTGGTTAAACTAAGGTATACTTAACTTAACCTCAGCTTAACAGACGTCTTGGGGGCCTGGCCTTTCTGATAAGTAACAAAGAACCTATGTTACAGACTGCACTCGAATGTTTTCCAGGTATCTCATAGCTAACAACAAGTCTACAAAGTCCCTAATCTAAACTAACTTGTACTTTACACTTAACATTCAATTTCAGAGATATATCTAAACATGTATCTCATCTGAAATGGCAGCATAGAGAAAATAATCATAACATGGTAGCTGGTAAGTACATAAGTCTGCTAAGCTGAGGAGTTACTGTATTTCGCGAGCAACAACACCATCACAAAAATTCTTTCAAGCTGTCCCAAGAGTATATGAACGGGAAATTCAGCAAATGGCATCAAGAGTCGCACTGATTAAATTCAAACACCAACAAGAGACCAGGCAAGAGAGATCTACAGTAGGTATGAGGTGCGAATTATTTGAGCATCATGCGCCACACCCAGTTAAATCACTCATCACATGACGTCAAAAACCGGTCAAAATTATATCAATCACTCGACAATGATAAAATAAGGTTTAGCCCTCTTCGAATTTGGAATCTGCACAAAACCGATGAAGATGGGCTCAGTCAATCACTCAACAATGATAAAATAAGGCTGAGCCCTCTGTCGACTTTGGAATCTACACAAACCCATGAAAATGGACTACACACCAAGACAGACAGATAGGTAGATAATAGATAGGCAAATGAATAAATAAATAAATAAATATGAGGGGAAAGAAAAAAAAACACGATGAGGAAGAAAGAATTGTAACAGTGGCTTGGGATGCAAAGAAGAATAAACAATAGGGGGAGGAGGCTACTACACTAAAAGAGAGAGAGAGAGACAGAGAAATACTAGTTCTAATCAAAAGATCAGCACCTTCATTAGACTTGCAAAGCATTAATTAAACAAAAAAACTTACAAAGCATTAACTCGAGAAAACACGTTCCATGGCGACAACAACCGACGTTGCTTTGCAAGTTTTGCTTGCAGTTGACAAAATAAATAAATAAATAAATAATGAAAAGTAAAAGCCTTTAAGCGTCCTGCGTTTTATGTGTATTACACAACTATGAAGATTGTGACAGAAACAACAGCGTAACTGACAGCGTTATCACGTGGGAAAGTCTAGAGAACAATAAACAAGTGATAAGTAGATTTACGATAAACATAAATATACTGCACTAAGGCCAGAAAACTAACCCATGGAGGCGATTTGTAAATGACTAACGTGTCGTAGGGTAACATCAATATAAACAATCTTAGTATGTGAAAGGCAATCCGTTTCTATATACTTATTTTTCTTTTCTGTATGTAGCAAAGATAGGCTACTTCCATGTTTAACTAACAATCTTTAAAAAGAAAAAGAAAAGCACCATAATTTTTCGAATAATGCAAACACGATGCAATATTCGAAACATTATGTTGCTAGTCCTGTCATTTTTGACTGTAGAAGTTGACTACAACTGTCAAAAATGGGAGTGATCCTTACCGAAAAGTAATTCTGTATCTATACTTGTGTATGGAATGGAACATAAAATTTCGGCCAAAGACCAAGCGCTGGGACCTATGAGGTCATTCAGCGCTGAAAGGGAAACTGAAAGTAAAAAGGCTTCAATGGTATAACGGGAGGAAAACCTCGCAGTTGCACTACGAAACAAATGTTAGGAGAGGGTTGAGGAAAGTAAGATAGAAGGAAGATAGAAGGAAGAGAATATGAACGGACGTTAGGTACAAGGAACGAAAGGGGCTGCAGCTAGGAGCCGAAGGGACGCCGCAAAAAAGCAGAGCAAAATAAATAGGGAAAAACTACTTGCTATAATCAGCTCCCCCTCTCGAGAGAAGGCTGATTTGATTCCGACCGTTTCTGTTGGCGGGATCGCGAGAGATCAAACTAGGAAGGCACACTGCAGGCGGTAACGCCATAGAAGGCCGCAGAGACCTGTTACATTGAGGGTATTCATGGGTGCAGATGGCATCTATTCATGGAGGAACCTT
The DNA here is from genome assembly GCF_040412425.1 of Macrobrachium rosenbergii. Lineage (NCBI taxonomy): Eukaryota > Metazoa > Arthropoda > Malacostraca > Decapoda > Palaemonidae > Macrobrachium > Macrobrachium rosenbergii. The sequence goes on along the minus strand of NC_089793.1, from coordinate 26,716,458 downwards.
TTAGGGCAAAAATGAATTTATGCATGGCGTCATTGGTCAGACATGCAGGTTCTTCTATCTGAGATGTTCTTTAGCCCGAATCCGTGCTTGGTCTCTCAGTGCATTCGGCCGTTTCTGATCAAAAGGGGGGTGACTAAGCGAGTCCATATAGCTCTCTGATTTACACTTGGAACGAGAAACCGCCCGCCTTTACTCCAAAGACTTCGGTTTTCTTCCATAAGAATTAATGATTCTTATTTTTATTTTTCATTTATCTAACTATTAGTCTTTTTTAATTTCTATTGACGTTTAATCATCTATTAAAAAGAATTACTGATGAAAACTCTTAGATATAGTTTTCTTTTTATTTTCATTTATTTATCTATTAAAGAGGCTTAATGATAAAAATCATTAGATATAATTTGTTTATTTCTATTTCCTAATAATGAATCATTAGCTGTAACATCGACCAAGAACTCTATGGAGTTATTTGAATTGTTTTGATTTTTATAACAAAATCACCAGCTACCTTCAGTCGAATACTATGAAACTCCTATTTGAAAAGACAGAATTCTAACAAGAAAGAAAAATATCTACGTTACAACTTACAGGCACAACATATCAACTTCGAAAGAAGAGCAAACAATAAAAGTTGAGGGGTTTCAATACATACAAAACATCTCCAAACTTCAAGCAAAACTTTAGCTCAACTGGAGACGAAAATCACTTCGGAGCTCTTTACCATAATAAAGTATTTAGTTCACCGAAAGTGATAAAAACAAAGCTTTACTATGATCAACTTAGAACTACTTTATGCAATAAAAGAGAAAGTGCCCACTTCACCCGTCCTTTCTAAGCTTTCATGATGAAAGTGAGAAAAGGGAGAAAAATTAAGTCTCGAGGGGCGTCAGTGTGGAAAGGAAGATTTATGAGCAAATGGTACGTGAAATAAGAAGCTAGGGAAGAGACACAGTCTCATTAGAACGTGAATGATGCAAGAACTGGAACTGGAATATAAAATTTAGGTCAAAGGCCACGCACTGGGACCTATGAGGTCATTCACTTGCTCTATGAAACAATTGTTAGGAAAGGTTAGAAAGTAAGATGGAAGAAAGATAATATGAATGGAGGTATAGTAAAAGGAATGTAAGGGGTTGCAACTCGCTGCTTTCCTAGAATGTTGACAGCAGCAACTAACTGGTAACAGATTCCTTGTTCCCACTAACAACTGACTGTAACTAATTCCAACAATAGCTAACTCCTTCCCTATGAACATGAAATGAAGACTACAGTACCTGGTAACTGCTTTTATATTTCCAATAACAATCGATTATTTCTCATACTAATAGCAGCTACCTACTTACCAGTAACCTTGATATGTTGACTACAAGGTAACTGCTTCCCTATTTCCAGTTACAGACAATTGTAACTAATTCTAACAGCAACTAACCGCTTTCCTATGGCCATGAAATAATGACTGCAGCACCCGGTAGCTGCTTTTACATTCCCAATAACAACTGATTGTAACTAATTATAATAGCAGCAAACTGCCTCCCAGCAACCTTGGAATGCTGACTACAAGGTAACTGCTCCCCTATTTCCAGTTACAAATAATTGTAACTAATTCTAATAGCAGCTAACTGCTTCACAAAAACCTTGATATGTTGACTGAAGTACCAGGTAAGTGCTTTTATATTCCTAATAACAACTGATTGTAACTAATTCTAATAGCAGCTAATTGTTTCCCAATAACCTTGAAATGTTGACTGAAGTACTAGGTAACCGCTTCCCTATTCCCAATTTCAAATAATTGTAACTAATTCTAACAGCAGCTAACTGCAGGTAACTGCTCCCTTATTTCTAATAACAAATAAGTGTAACGAACTCCAAAAGCAGCACATGGCAACTCTATAACAAAGAACCACACACACACACACACAAAAAAGGTTCAACATTTGACTCAACTCAGTTGGCTTCAGAATAAACTTGAGACGATAAGATATCTCGTAACAAGTTAACAAGTACTGAGGCCCCGCTCGCAGGTTTTGAGAATATGGGTCAAAGTTATACGTAGCAAGAATATGTTCGTGTTAAGCAGTGCCTTTAAGATTTCTGCCTCTTGAATGATAATGATGGTGATGGTGATGATGATGATGGTGACACAATAAATGAGTTACGGAAGACAACAGCAGAGAGATAATGAAGACTTAAAATGGGAGAATAATATTACTAAGATCTGAAGCCACAGAATTCGGACTTTTAGAACATTCAGATGAATGAACTCACAACGGACTTCTCGAAAGGAGCCTCTCGGCAGCAGGCATCCGAAGCACGTCCCACACATACCTGGGAAAGAGCAAAAAATCTCTATGTTACCATTTGACAATCCTTATGATCATAACATTAAATAATAATCAAGGGAAAATTCGAAGGTGAGAGTTAAGACTGAGAAAGGACATTATTACTGGAATTACAAACGACAGCAGCTTGAATCGCGATGTAACTCGCTGTGGCATACTGCTTCTTCCGTACTGTTTATTCGGCTCAGGAAAATCCCAAGAGAACGAGTCCGTCCCTTCTCCGTCACGTGAAGCGACGTCGAGGCAAAATATACGAATTACAAGCGAAGAGTTTCGTGAAAATCCGTTCCCGGAAGTGAATCCAAATCCTGTTCCGGTCCCTAGCCTATATTTTAGGGTTCTGTGGCCTTGGTTTGCGGTCGGTTATCCCTGAATATCAAGTTGGAAGTCACTGAATCGTGGGGGGTAACGTATTTCATCTAAGACCATTCATTTTCTCGAGAGGTTTTAAAGATTTAACACAAAATCACAAAGATTCCTTGTAAATTTACCACTTGCCTAAATAAAAATCCTCACAAAGAGTCTACCACATAGAAGAAAAAGTAAAGATAAAAAATACGAATTTTACAACAACTGAATCAATTAATTGGCTTATGAACCATGATATAGGAGGAAACTTTTGATAATCAATACTGTGATAAAATTTTAAATGCTTCCCTACATAAGAGGTTTTTAAAATACACAAATACATAAATAAAATAGATCAGAGACCTTCGCTGCTTGGCAACAAATGCCGAAAAATATATACATCAAGAGAGATGTATGTTTGCCATTGATTTCCCTCATTACCTCGAATTTCGTTGAATGATTATATTTCTGAATTAGTGAATGGACGCATACAGCGTAAATAAATGTAAACACAATTGCATTATGCGTAATCAAGGTCTTTAACTACCCATTTCTTGTACTCCTGAAATCTTAAGCTAAAACTCTGTCATGTGGTGGCAGTTATGTCAACACATCAACTACCTACAATAATATTTAATATTTTCTAAGCATAATATTACCAAAGGAAACTGCACACGAGTACACTTAACAGCACATCAAAACAATTTAATAATTATTCCAGCAGCTACTCCTTTGCCACTGAAGTTAGAATAATGCGTGTTACACACTGCAGTAGAGTTGTAAACTGGGGAAGTCGCTTTCAAGCTCAATTTGAGCCGTGATCAGACCTCTCGTGCCTAGCTTGACCTGCCGGATAATCTATCATTTCCGAGCATTAGGTCGAGGAAATCATGGCATACCAGTGCCGGTGAGCCAAGTTTGTGATCCTCCAGCCTATCCCATCAAAGAGAGCATCTGATGTCACCACTTAATTGCTCCTACAATCCCTCTCTGGCAAAGGGTCGAGTTTAACAGATCTAGTCAAGGTCTATGGTCTAGTCATGGAACTCAAGAACCTTTTTAGAGGTCGCGTCTCTTCATGGTCAGTGATTAACAGAGGATCTACACGGAGCAAAGGATCGATACAACGGAAAAAGGGGTCACCACTGTATTTTGTTGGTTGCTTGGATGGCAGATAACAACATACAGGATTGCTTGGACTATAAGTGGAGGACGAATCTTCGACAAAAACTGGATTATCTTATGAAGCACTGGTTATGACTTAAAAAATCGTTGACTTGTGTTCAACCTGTTTCTGATATGTATGTGATAAGTTGCTAACATGTGTTTAAGACATGTTTACTGCATTGTGGAGGCATATTTATGGTAACATCCGGACACAAAGAACTCAGTGTATTAGTTGGATATCAAGAGCACACCATACAAAGCAATGTTTCGGTTGTTATCCTAAATATGCGTCCACAATGCAGTAAACATGTCATAAACACATGTTAGCAATTGATCACATACATATCACAAACAGGTTGAACACAAGTCAACGATTGTTTTTAAGTCCTAACCAGTGCTTCATAAGAAAATCCAGTTTTTGCCGAAGATTCGTTCTCCACTTAAAGTTGTTGACTTGCTTTCAACCTGTTTGTAGACATATGCGACAAGTTGAAGAAGTGTTACTAAAATGTTTTACTGCAGTGTGAACGCATCCACACTGGCCTACACTAATGGCTGCATTACCAGCCAACACTGCTCAGCCTGTATCAAGACCCTGTAACAGCACCTTCCCACACCTCATGACCCACACCAGTGCCTGTACCACCTGCAAAGACCCCTAAGCCTGCATCACGTAGCTACACCCACGCCCAATCTCCATCGCTCAGTCTTTCACCTCTTGCAAGTCGTTAGTGGGATAAGAGAACAGAGAAGGGCAGAAGCAAAACTCTCCAGCGTAGCTGCACACACTTGGAGACCTGTACACCACAGCCATAAAGCATGAGTTATTCGAGGCTACTTAAAAACAGCAACCCCGACTAGGAATTAAGCTAAGAAGAAGAAGAAGAAGAAGAAGAAGAAGAAGAAGAAGAAGAAGAAGAAGAAGAAGTTCATGATTCAGGCTATCAATCTAATCTCTGCCCTCTGATACTTCCCACTCGACGCCAAGCAATAACAGTTGGTTTCACTTGGTCAGGTTCTGAAATCAATCTACACCCACAGATGGTCAACGACAAGTGTTAGGTGGCCAAGCACAGGTGTAATGGCTGTTTTTATATCGCATGTCCAAACAAAGGAGTGAAAGGTGATCATCTGTGCTCTGGTGAGAACGAACAAAAAAGGAGAGCAATTTCACAGTTAAAATTCCACAAATGCACCTACCAAACGTTTTATCAATTCTTGGTTAGATTTGTGGATGTAAGAATATTTTAGCAGATTTAACCAGTAAAGAAACTATTTTAAATCTTACTTTAATGATAATCTTTAACCACGTTGCGTAAACAATAAAACAAATCTACAACTCTTGACATTAATGAAATATAGCAGCTACCGAACTATTTAATTATTTACATTGGAACTCTGAACTCTGTACAGTTTATAATATTCACAGATTTTTAAATATCAAATCTTAAATACTTACTTATAATATACCTCATGTTCTGAAACCCTTATTGTCATGTATTAGAGGCCCTTATACATTACATATCTTTGGTAAATTGTCTTAAGCAAGGCTGCGTAGTTAACGTACAAATTTTCCAGCCATTTCACGTAATTTCCGAAGATTTTAAACATTCCACGAAGCGACGGAAAAGCCATTTTGAGTATTAACTAAAAGTTTCATACTGATACTGACTATTAAATATATATATATATATATATATATATATATATATATATATATATATATATATATACTGTATGTGTGTATAAATATACATATGTATATACATATATACTCGTATGTTTATGTATATATATAAAATATATATTTATATACACATTAAAACCCAAGTATATAATAGTATATTGAGGGTACTGATATGACGAAGGATTTGGACGCTTATTAAAATAAATTTTTATATTGACAATATAGGCTATACTAAAATAAAAGATGAATGGAATTTCTTCTTATAGAGTAAGTGTGTTCATCCATTTTGTTTTTTTACAACTAGTTTTTTTTAATTAAACAATAATATTGGCGTTTACAGAACTTGCATCCCTGGAACGATCTGAATGTTGAGACAATTCGCTCTCTCTCGATCTGAATATTAGGAGACATCCCTCTCTCTCTCCATTCTCTCTCGATCTGCATATTAGAGCATTAACTCGATCTGAATATTAGGAGACATTCCTCTCTCTCTCCCTCTCTCTCGATCTGCATATCAGGAGACATTCCTCTCTCTCTCTCTCTCTCTCTCTCTCTCTCTCTTCGATCTGAATATTAGGAGACATTCCTCTCCCTCCCTCTCGATCTGAATATTAGGAGACAATCCTCTCTCTCTCTCTCGATCTGAACGAGACATTCCGAATATCAGGTGGACATTCCTCTCTCTCTCTCTCTCTCTCTCTCTCTCTCTCTCTCTCGATCCGAATATTAGGAGACATTCCTCTCCCTCCCTCTCGATCTGAATATTAGGAGACAATCCCTCTCTCTCTCTCTCTCGATCTGAATATTAGGAGACAATCTTCCCTCTCTCTCTCTCTCGATCTGATTAGGAGACAATCCTCTCTCTCTCTCTCTCTCTCTCTCTCTCTCTCTCTCTCTCTCTCTGCCTGGCCAACGGTGTTCTGCATGGCGACAAAAGAGCTGATGTTTTACGATACACTCTATCTTGAACAGAGTATCCTTCATCCACTAATTATCATGTAGGAATGAAACGGCATACCAAGCGGACCAGGCGCTCTCCCTACAAGTCAAGACCATAAACTGCATAAATGACTGAGGAACATGCAAATGCCGCGTCCTTCTCCAGATTTTATGACTCGATAAAAAGGTCCTACAAAAACATCGCTTCTCCTCTATTTTGGGTACGAAGGTCCATTTGGACGTTGGCAACGATTTTTAGTTTTCTGTAAAAGAAAACTATCGAGATGGCTATTTGTCTGTCCGTCCGCACTTTTTCTCTCCTCCTCAGACTTCCTAAATCATTGAGTCTAGAGCTGCAAAATTGTATGTTGATCATCTCACCCCCTAATCATCAAACATACCAAATTCCAGCCCCCTAACCTCAGTAGTTTTATTTTTATTTAAGGTTGTGTTAGCCACGATCAAAAGTGTCTGGCACCGCTATATGTGCCAACAACACAGGCCAACAGCACCAGGCTGTGACCGAAAGTTTCATGGGCCGTTGCTGGGAGTTTCATACAGCATTATACGCTGTACAGAAAACTTGATTGTACCGAAGAAACTTCGGCGCATTTTTTATTTTATTTTATTTATTTATTTTTTGTTCACTGTAGGATAATTTTCCTATGCAAACTCCAATGAATATTCGACAATAATAACTGCTGCAGCCAGTGATCGATTATGCTCGACATCATCGCGTATTCGACAACCTAAAGGAATGTGGAAGCGGAGGAGGAGACAGGTTCGCTATTTAAGAGTAGCGAAGCTTCTGTGCTGTTTTTCTCCACGCCCGTTCAAGTTCGTCACACTGTTCTCTTTTCTATCCATCTGTCTGCTACAGACTGCGCCCCCATCACTCTCACCCAGTTTCACACCGTCTGCCTGTCAGTCAGCTCCCGGCCCGTCTGACGCCACAGAAACCGTATACCGTCCTCAGTTTTCCGTCTGTTTCCCGAACACACACGCTTTAGACGAGCACAAATAGTTGCTACCGTCTGATAACTGATCGGGCATCAAACGTGACTCTGTCGAAAAATCCTGCCTTGTCAGTCTTTAGGTTATCCGGTTTTCGGCAGAAAAACAAAAAATTCAAAGTAATGGTAGGAGACAAAAACGGGTTTTCAACGCACACCAGCAGAATGCTTCTGGAAAACCCAATTCTCAATGTGGGTCACAAATTCCACCTATCTCTTTTTTTTTTTACATCAGTAACAGACAAATATATACTACTGCTCTCATGTGACTGCAATGAAAAAAACATCTCCGAAGAGCTACGTGAATGTCCTGAGAGAGACTGAAGAATATCCTGTTATAGGCCTATTGATTATGAATATCGGTAAAAAACAGAGGAAAAAAACAGAATTAGTTATGCAAGGCTAATCAAATGCTTGGTGTCTGTAACTGCAGCAATAGTCAAACCTATACCACAAGCCTATGTAATGCATTTGTAATACTTTTCCACACGTGTTCTACAGACGAGAATTTAGAATTAAACAAACTAAAGGATACTGACACAACGCTATCTAGTGTCGTGAATGGCGTCATATAACAGCGAAACGATTTGAGTTTTCCGTTCTAAAATGATCATCCAACGTCCGTCACAAGAGCATTCAAAGAAAGAAGCAAGCAAGCTTATGAATGAGAAAAGAAGACATTTTGACAATAATTTGTACTTCAAGATGTTCAAGATTCAATTTTTAGGGCGAAGACCGTTGACCGATGGGATGGGTAACAACGCAGTCGATCCCTGATGAGAGAGAGAGAGAGAGAGAGAGAGAGAGAGAGAGAGAGAGAGAGAGAGAGAGAGTCTCAATAAGCCTACGATGCTCACAGCAAGCAAATCATTACGAAGACATTTACAGAGCCTACAAGCAACCCGACATTCTCACAAGGGTAAAATGGCCACACCTGTGAATGCAGCGTTACACGATACGCTCCGTTCCAACTGATTTCCTAAGCAAAATCGGAAGCTTTTACATATATGCATTTAGCGCTACATCAAGAAAATTGACACTCAAAACAACTAAAGATAAAAAATGTCCAATATCTGATGTGGTAGGGACTTGGCTTATATCATGCACCGTGCGGAGAACAATGCCAGATGTATCTTTTAGCGCACTCATTAGAACCGACTGACTGCTTACTCCCCAAACTTTATGCTCCATAATAACTACGTTGTAACTGTGCGTGCGCATCAAGCACAGTTATCACCACATTAAAATAACAAACAAAGTTCGAACGCAGATGAACAAAAATAAAAGTAACCATCTTAGTTGAGCAACTGGTCTTGTTGACGCAGCATGCACACTAGATGGCAGCACATGCCTTCTGACTAGGCTAAATAAATCCTAATGGTGGCAATTCTGCTTCTGACGTTTAACATTCTTCGGCTTGGTCTAGGCCTGACCCGACTGTTTTGATACAGCGCACAAGATGATTCATTTCAATAAAAACAGACATTGCTCATGTTTATCTTTCTACCAGTAAACAAGTTTTATCGCTTGTGAAAATGCACTGGGAGTTAATTTTATCATGGAATCCTTAGGCCAAATCAACTTGGTTTGAGGAGGTAACTCGGTTCGCTAACGCAACGCTGGAAGCTATCGCAGTTCTGATTGCATACGAAAATAAGTATTATTTACAGCGTTACGGAACACCTCTCTGTAGTTCACAAAAGATATATTTAACCCTTACTGCTACCTTCCCCTTATCCCTAACAGATGTTAACGAGCTAACGAGGTGTTCTTTGTCTGAACTTACCTTCAGCAGTAAACCCTAATCTTTTTTCTTTCTTTCTCCGGATACTTGTTCTGTATTTATCTCGTACGTGCACATTTGGTACCAACAATGTCAGTGCAAGGTGAATGCTGACACCTCATCTAAGGCACAGGCTTCCTTACCCTCCCCCCAAAAGAAATGTACGCTAACAAAAATGACATACATAATATATACGAGGACTTCACGAAACACAAGCCTGAAGGCTCTTAATGTTTGTTTTACCTTTTCATGGCAAATAGCGCACATGCATGTATGCGTGTATGTATGTACGTATGGAAAATTCATGATATACCGGTATACAATGCAGAGATGACTACACATGTTCCACGTTGTTGTTGTTGTTGTTGTTGTTGTTGTTATTATTATTATTATTATTATTATTATTATTTGTTTTGTTGAATATGATGGCAGCCTTGTTGCATCTTGAACAGATTATTTGTAAACAACTCTTTAATTAGTCTTTTCTTCAGTAACAGAATTAGCAAATGTACATTGCAGGGATTTTATTTATAAAATATCAAATGTCGAAGGTAATGGAAATTCTCGGGGTCCAAAACGAGTGCAGGGTAGTCAGTGCTTCTGGGATCGTAGGTATTTGGGACCCCTGCCTCGGAATTTCCATTACCTTCGACATTTGATGTTTTTATAAATAAAATCCCTGCAATGAACTTCGGCATTTTACTTAATTCTGTTACTGAAGAAGAAAAAAGACTAATTAGAAGAGTTGAACGAATAATCTACAAGATTAATACAACCACGGCTGCCATCATATTCAACAAAACATGTTTGAAAGAGGACCTATACCCGAAATATTATTATTATTATTATTATTATTATTATTATTATTATTATTATTATTATTATTATTTCAATTGTGAAGTCATATATATCAATCCTAAAAAAAACTAACCTTCCCAAAAGTTAGAAAAAAAAGCAAAAGCGAATGGAATAATATAAAAAATAACAAAAGTAAAAATATAAATAAAATTAAAGAAACAACCTAAAATATAAATCAAAGAAATTAAATAAACCAAACTGACAACTGACCACCCAAAGGCAACTTGGAACAGCTTCCAGGAACTTGGCTGACAACTCAGACCGAAATTGCAGGATGCGTTTAAGGCACGCAACGAGATTTCCACGAGGAAATACAAAATCACATCTAGTTGCGCACGCACAGAAACAGTTCGTAGCTCAAAACGTACTGTTTTCGTGGTTCTACTCGTAGAAACGAGTGGTGTGTGTTAATATCTAATAGTTTCTGAAGAATGTTTGTACTATTTTTTTTTCAACGAGTAGTGTTTGTACAAAACATTTTTCTCCAACGAGTGGTGTGTTAATAATTGATAAACTTCTGAGCAATGCTTGAACAAATTTTTTCTCCGATAAGTAATGTTTGAGTAATGTTGAGTAATGTTTGTACAAGCTATTTTTCTCTCTCTCTCCAACGAGTGGTCTGCGTCAATATTTAACAAGATTCTGAGCAATGTTCGTACAAACTATTTTTTTTTTATCCGAGTGGTGTGTGTTAACACTCGAATTTTTTTTCTCCGAGTAATGGGGTTAATACTTGATAAACTTCTGAGTAATGTTTATACTATTTTTTTCTCCACTGTAATCTATTTTTCAGTTCAAAAACATTTTTGTCAACACAAAGTATACATTTTTCTCGGCTCGAGTTCTCAGTTCAAGCTAAAATTTCAGTTCCAGTGACTTATTTTAGTCTAAATTATTATTATTATTATTATTATTATTATTATTATTATTATTATTTCATTCCCAGCAAGATTTCCATTTCTTTTCCTCCTAACACAGAGACGAGGAGGAGTAAGACTGAATTCCCTCTGGAGGAAAATACGAAAAGGAATAAGGAGCCTAAGGCTAGACCTAACCACGAAAGAAAAAAAAAACACCTGTGACCTCGCCTCTTAAAACACACAAGTTTATAGGACCATATCAAAGTAGAAGACGGTGATAACTCAACAGGTTCGCTGTCGTAAGTGGCAATAAGTCACTGCAGCCTCAAAAGATAACCCCAAGAGCTTTCTTGGTGGTGAGGAGGCGAATTCCTTGGCTGGACCAGAAACCCACCGGTCACTGGAAGGAATGCCGACCGACTCCTCGGATGTGGGAGGAAGCCGTGTGACTGGTGTGGAGTTGCTGCCTTCTTGTGAAGGAGGAGGTCGCAAGACTTCTCAACAGGGAAATGGTCGATGGAACCCACGAAGACGGAAAGGTCTTAGGACCTCCTGCAAACGGGTAGGGAAGATGAAGGTCTCCTGCGAATAGAAAGGAAGGCAGAGGGTCTATTGCAAATAAGATGATAGATGAGGGTCACCTGCAAACAGACAGGTAGATGAAGGTCTTCTGAAAACAGAAAGGAAGGCAGAGGGTCCCTTGCGTATAAGAAAGTAGATAGGGCCTTCTGCAAACAGAGAAGTAGATGAAGAAGTCCTGCAAACAGAAAGGTAGATGAAGGTCTCCTGCAAACAGAAAGGTCTATGAAGGTCTCCTGCAAACAGAAAGGTCGATGAAGGTCTCCTGCAAACAGAAAGGTAGATGAAGGTCTCCTGCAAACAGAAAGGTCGATGAAGGTCTCCTGCAAACACAAAGGTCGATGAAGGTCTCCTGCAAACACAAAGGTCGATGAAGGTCTCCTGCAAACAGAAAGGTAGATGAGGGCCTCTTGCAAACAGAAAGGTAGATGAGGGCCTCTTGCAAACAGAAAGGTAGATGAAGGTCTCCTGCAAACAGAAAGGTCGATGAAGGTCTCCTGCAAACAGAAAGGTAGATGAAGGTCTCCTGTAAACAGAAAGGTAGATGAGGGCCTCGCAAACAGAAAGGTAGATGAGGGCCTTGCAAACAGAAAGGTAGATGGGCTAGCAAACAGAAAAGGTAGATGAGGGCCTCTGTAAACAGAAAGGTAGATGAGGGCCTCTTGCAAACAGAAAGGTAGATGAGGGCCTCTTGCAAACAGAAAGGTAGATGAGGGCCTCTTGCAAACAGAAAGGTAGATGAGGGCCTCTTGCAAACAGAAAGGTAGATGAGGGCCTCTTGCAAACCGAAAAGTAGATGAGGGCCTCCTGCATATAGGAAGTTAGATGGGGTGTTCTGCAAACAGAAAGGTAGATGAGGCCCTTTTGCAAACCGATAGGTAGATGAAGGTCTCCTGCAAACAGAAAGGTCGATGAAGGTCTCCTGCAAACAGAAAGGTAGATGAAGGTCTCCTGCAAACAGAAAGGTAGATGAAGGTAAGGTCTCCTGCAAACAGACAGGTGGATGAGGGACCCCTTCAAACAGAAAAAGGACGATGACCTCCTTCAAACCGAAAGGCAGATGAAGGTCTCCTGATATTAGAAAAGAAGGCAGAGGGTCTCTTGCATATAAGAAGGTAGATGGGGCTCCCTGCAAATCGAAAGGTAGATGATGGTCTCTTCGAAATGAAAAGGAAGGCAGAGGGCCTTCTGCAAAAAGAAAAATATCTCTGTTCTTCTATTACGTTTTCCTTTCAAACTTCATAAAGTAAGAACAAATTGCAAAGGCCAGCTGATTTTCAAACTTCACAAAGTAAGAACAAGTTGCAAAGGGAAACTCATTTTCAAACTTCACAAAGTAAGAGCAAGTTGCAAAGGGAAACTCATTTTCAAACTTCACAAAGTAAGAACAAGTTGCAAAGGGCGACTGATTTCCAAACTTCACAAAGTAAGAACAAGTTGTAAAGGGCAACTGACTGTCAAACTTCACAAAAAGTAAGAACAAGTTACAAGGGCAAATGATTTTTCAAACTTCACAAAGAGCAAGTTGCAAAGGAACTCATTTTCAAACTTCACAAAGTAAGAACAAGTTGCAAAGGGCAACTGATTTCCAAACTTCAAAAGTAAGAACAAGTTGTAAAGGGCAACTGATTGTCAAACTTCACAAAGTAAGAACAAGTTACAAAGGGCAACTGATTTTCAAACTTCACAAAGTAAGAGCAAGTTGCAAAGGGAAACTCATTTTCAAACTTCACAAAGTAAGAACAAGTTGCAAAGGGCAACTGATTTCCAAACTTCACAAAGTAAGAACAAGTTGTAAAGGGCAACTGATTGTCAAACTTCACAAAGTAAGAACAAGTTACAAAGGGCAACTGATTTTCAAACTTCACAAAGTAAGAACAAGTTGCAAAAGACAGGTGTAAAAAGGTATTTCACATCAAGCTGCAGCCACATTAATAATGGGACATGATTATCAGTTCTGGGAATTAACAACAATAACAATTAGTAACAAGGTTAAAACTGCCACTCGTTTACGCTGTCGTCTTGGTATCCGAGACTATATATATTCTTTTACATCAAACTAAACTGCGTTTCATATTTTCCACTGAATGTATTCTAATATAATCTTGTTTTGCCAATTTGTGTGACTGCTGTTGGTTGTATTGTATTTGCTTTGCTTATCTTTTATGTTTTCCGTTTTTGAACACTTGTGTTTCGTTTATAAACAGTACTATGTAAGAAGATTTTCCTCCACACCTTTTTACTCTGCTGTATTTTTGACATTAAATACCTATATACTTACGATTATAAGCAAATTTCACTACTAGTTTCATTATTATTATTATTAGTATTATTATTATTATTATTATTATTATTATTATTATTATTATTATTATTATTATTATTATTATTATATTTTCATTATCATCAAAGTCGTCATATTCCAAAGACTAACAGAGTATTCTCCCTGAGATTATGGAAAATACAAGAGAGGAAAACAAAACATTCATCAAACGAAAAGAACAAAAGCCAAAGATAAAAATAAAAAAAAGAACAATACAAACCACAAAAGAGACATAACTCACTGTCCTTTACAAGAATCCGGCCTCGGATTTAGTGGCTGATGTTACGCTACTTGAAATAATGAAGAAACAACCATTGCTTTTCCTAAACACGCCAATTACTCTTAGGCCTAAACAACGAATCAGAAAGAGAGAGGAAAAACAGATGTTCCTTTCAAGCGTAAATTAAGGCCATAGAGGCTAAAATGACGGTGTAAGCGTCCCACTTCATTACAAAGAGACAGTCCAAAAGTATGGAATAACAAGTATGGAATAAAAACAAAACTAGTTTATATATATATATATATATATATATATATATATATATATATATATATATATATATATATATATATATATATTCTAACAATGTATCAATCAAGTTACGCAACAATAAACAGACATGTTCTGACCTGTAGAAACGTTACCACCAACATATCTGACAGAACTTCCATCAAGAATACATCACTCCCGCAAGTTAAAGTTGAACATCAAATCTGCGCCTCACTACGGCTCTTAAACTAAAGTGTTAATTCTATATTCCCGCAGATCTGTCTGTTCACGTCTTCCTTCAGTTCCTTTTTCTTAGTCTTCTTGTTCTGTCCTTTTCCTTTTTCCGAGCTGGGAATTACATTTAGCAAGTTCAGGGCCTTGTTTGTTTTATAAAGCAAAGCAAGATCTTATTTCTAAATGACAACAGTATTGATAAGAAAGTTATGAATAGCACAATTACAAATGACGACAAATACAAAAGTTATGAATAACATGATACAGGTGACAAAAATACTGATATGAAAGCTATGAATAGCATAATAACAAATGACAACAATAGAGATACGAAAGTTATGAATAAGAGGATTACAAATGACAACACTAATGATGCAAAAGTTATGAATAATATAACTGCAAATCAAAATAATAAAGATAGAGCATGAATAACACAATATTCTTCAAGTGAATAGTACTAACAATACCGCTAATAATAATCCCTGTAAGTAGAGCACTTTCATAAAGAAGACAAGTATTATTTTCAAAGACACAAGAAATATAAAAAAGACCAATCAATGAAAAGTCGACCGACATAAGCCGGAAATGGGATAGAGAATTCAGGCCAAAGGCCAGGCCAAGCGCTGGGACCTATGAGGTCATTTAGCGCTGAAAGAGAAACTGAGAGTAAAAAGGTTTGAAAGGTGCAACAGGCGGAAAACCTCGCAGTTAATATGAGCCGGTGATGTCCAAGCACTTATTCCGAATCCGGAATAATGATAAACGGATCCGAATAACGACGCGATTAAAAAAGGTCCACAATGGAATCATTCACTCAATACAAGCTCTGTTAAGAGTTTTTTTTTGTAAACTTTTTCTTTTTATAAAATGCGTTGCTTATCCATACCTCTTTTATTCTATGGAATTGGAATACAAAATTTAGGCCAAAGCCCAAGAGCTGGGACCTATGAGGTCATTCAGCGCTGAAAGGGAAAACTAAGAGTAAGAAGGTTTGAAAGGTGTAACAAGAAGAAAACCTCGTAGTTGCACAATGAAACAATTGTTAGGAGAGGGTGGACAGCCAGATGAAAGAAAGAGAATATGAGCGGAGTTACAGTAAAAGGAATGACAGTGACTTTTATTTTATGTGTAACACCGAAAGTCTACGGGCACCAAAAGCCAGGTTTTAGGGTTGCCGTCTTCCAGCACTTGACCAACGAATGAAGGCATCTTAATTCAAGCACCTCGAGTCCGAACTTCAGGGTGGCACGCTACTTATCCTGGGCCGGGAATGGCGGTCTCAATACTCTCTTATATTACCGTCACAGACTTGTTGCATCCTCCTGGCATCTCGGGTCTTACTGTGACCCACTGTAATTTGAGCTACGCTTATATATTCTCTCGGCGTAGGTTCTGTGTGCCAACGCGATACTCTCTTACATTACCGTCAGAAAGTTAATGCACCCTCCTGGCTTCTCGGGACTTTCTGTGACCCATTGCCATTTGTGCTAGGCTCAAAAATTCTCTGGGCTTAGGTTCTGTATGCCAGCGCCGTCTGGCTTACAATGGCAGTCGTGCATCAAAGATCATAAGAAGATTACGGTAAATTAAAAAAAAAAAAAGTTTCCATAGAGCTTCAATTCAAGTCATTCCTAGAAATTGGCACTCTTTTCATAGTAGTCCTTTAACCAAACATCATAAAATAAAAATTCTAAATACATCAAGGCCGCCCTTTTACAAATCCACTCAACTAACAGAAAAGAAGAAGAGTGGAGTTTCTGCATTAGCTCAATTAAAACTCTTACTAAAAATACGCCCTCTTTCGTAAATACACACTCTTTTCATAGGAGTCCTATAACCAATCATAACAAAATAAAAATTCTAAATACGTCAAGGCCGCACTTTTATAAGTCCACCAAACTAGAAAAAAATATATAAAAAACTGGAAAACATAAAAAAATAAATAAAAAAAGTCTGCGGGAAGCGTTCGTTCAGCCTCCTCGAGGTCATTACGCAAAACAGCGGCAAATCTAATAAGATTAAGAATAAAACCGTGTTTGGTTACACCTGATGACCTCGTTCACGTAAGCCTATTTCTCTCGGAGCGAGGAATGCTAGATGAAGTTTCGCGCGCGGGAAGAGAGAGAGAGAGAGAGAGAGAGAGAGAGAGAGAGAGAGAGAGAGAGAGAATGCCACAATTTAAGGGACTAAATGCGAGGAATTCTAGATGATCGGAAGAGAGAGAGAGAGAGAGAGAGAGAGAGAGAGAGAGAGAGAGAGAGAGAGAGAGAGAGAGAGCGCCACAATATAAGGAATTAAATGCGAGGAATTCTAGATGATCGGAAGGAGAGAGAGAGAGAGAGAGAGAGAGAGAGAGAGAGAGAGAGATCTTACCTTACCTTACAGACCTTACAGTTCGTTCGGGTTGCCCCAGGTCCCTCAGTGTGAGGCACCTCTGATGTCTACCAGAGAATTGCTAACGCATCTTCCGGTATATTTTGCATCTTCCAATCTTGGATGGTCTGGGATACAGCTTAGATATTTATCGAGCTTATTCTGAAACACATCTACGCTCACTCCTGTTATATTCCTCAGATGAGCTGGTAACGCACTGAATAGACGCTGCATTATCGATGCTGGTGCGTAGTGGATTAATGTCCAGCGTGCTTTCCTTAGTTTCCCTGGTATAGTTTTGGGCACTAGTAATCTACCTCTGCTTGCTCTTCTGATATTTTTAGCTCCATGGTGTTTTCGGTAATTCCTTCTATCCGTTTCCATGCCTGTATTATCATGTAGCGTTCTCTTCTTTCGAGACTATATAATTTTAAGAATTGTAGTCTTTCCCAGTAGTCAAGGTCCTTAATTTCTTCTATTCTAGCTGTAAAGGATCTTGTACACTCTCTATTTGTGCAATATCCTTTTGGTAGTGTGGGTACCATATCATATTGCAATATTCAAGTGGACTACGTACATACGTTTTATAAAGCATACTCATGTGTTCGACTTTTCTTGTTTTGAAGTGCCGGAACAACATTCCCATCTTTGCTTTGCATTTTGCCAGTAGTATTGCTATTTGATCATTGCATAGCATATTCCTATTCAACATCACACCAAGGTCTTTAACTGCTTCCTTATTTGTGACTGTCTCGTTATTAGGTCCCCTATATCCATATAGCATTCCTTCTTTATCACCATAATTTATTGATTCAAATTTATCAGAGTTAAATACCACCCTATTTACCTCTGCCAAAATTTACGGAGATAAATGCAAGGAATTCTGAGAGAGAGAGAGAGAGAGAGAGAGAGAGAGAGAGAGAGAGAGAGAGAGAGAGAGAGAGAGAGAGAGAGAGTGGGGGGGGTAGTAATACATGAGGTCAATGAAGCAGTAGCCCATGACACATGAAAAATTGAGTAATTACCTCTATTTACTTTTATTTATGCTACTCCATGTATCAGTTACACAACGACTCTATATTAAGAAATTATCTCCGCCTTTAACCAAAGAGGTTAAAATTCGCTATTGATGATTAGCGAATTTTAACCTCTATGGTCTTTGGAAAGAGTCTCAGGCGAAGAGTAGCACTTGGTGAAATTTCAGGGATTTCCTCTAGTCGTTAATCCGTTATTTCTGGGTATTTTTTTTTTTTTTTAAGTCGGCGATGGCTATAATTTGGCGAATTTTTGAAAACCAGCCCGAGAAAAATTTGGGTAATTTTTGATAGCTAAGGATTTGTCATTTTCTATGGACGTCCGTGAATTAAAATCTGTTAAAATTGGCGTCCATGAGTTAAAATTACTTTACATAAATCCCTCGTGGGTTACATTAAGGAGATTTTTCAAAGCTAAGAAAGGTAGGCCTATATATGGAGTGATTTCGAATGGATACAAGGGGTCGTTCTTAACAAATCACCAAGGGTTAAATGCGGATTTTAAGTCACAATTCACTGAGTAGGCGGTAGTTTATCCCAAATATGATTCATTTTCATTTTTTGTGGATTCTAAAAGTATCTCGTGTAAGTATTGGTGGTTCTGATCGACGAGGAACAATGGTCAGCATCTGAAGAATCAACAATAAAACAAAATAGCGGTGAATTTTTGCGGAATCTCCAGCAAAGGTCGCCATGACAAAGCGATCACTTCATTCAATTACGGTGATGGAATATATAGAATTTACGCCACAGGCTGGGACCTATGATGTCATTCAGCGTCAAAAGGAAACTGAGAGTAGAAAGGTTTGAAAGGCGTAGCAGGAGGAAAACCTCGCAGCTGCACTATGAAACAATTAATAGAAAAGGGTGGAAAGAAAGTTATAAAAAGAGTATGAACGAAGGTACGGTAAAAGGAAGAAAGGGGTTGCAGCTAGGGGCCGACGGTACGCTGCAAAGAACCTTAAGGAATGCCTACAGTGCACCGCGTGAGGTGCACCGACGGCACTAACCCCCTACGGGGAAATTCGGTAATGAGTGAAACGCAGACCGACAGATGTGTAATCCTGACGCAGGCCGCCGGCAGTTCGTTCTAATCCGCCTGCAGGTCGGAAGATAGATAGGTGATACGGCCAACGCAGGTCGATGATACCTTGGTGATTATCAGAAGGAGTCGACACCTCGCTGACAATCTGGATGCAGGTAGGTCGACAGTTCGGTAACTATTCGGATGAGTGTCGATGGAGAATAACGTGGATTAGGGTCGACGCAAGGTCTTTAGGACCCTAGTGATAGTACCGAGCGGAAGTTCGATGAAAAGGCGGAGGGACACCGCAGAGAGAGAGAGAGAGAGAGAGAGAGAGAGAGAGAGAGAGAGAGAGAGAGAGAGAGAGAGAGAGAGAAACGTGTCTCTAGAGGCTATTCTACGGACTCTCATTTTTGCGATAGCAAGGCCTGTAAAACTGAATTCAAATTTATTTAACTTTTAATGATCCCTAAGTTTCCAGCAGTTTAGGCAAACAGGAGAGAGAGAAGACATGCTATTGAAGGAGAGAGAGAGAGAGAGAGAGAGAGAGAGAGAGAGAGAGAGAGAGAGAGAGAGAGAGAGAGAGAGAGAGAGACGCACGCCGGTCTTATTCTGCATGAAACCAAATACATTTGATCACATCTTACATTTAAAAAAATTACAAATGAGCAAATGCCTGCTAAATATTACGAACAATGAACTGATATATATTCTTTACATCTATTTTCTAACTGATAACCAACTATTCCAACTCATTCTGCCATTGGGTAAAGTATTTTGTTTGGTACTGCAATATTAAGCAGAAGAATAAAGACTACATGGTTTCTTCTTAATGTAGTTTATTTTAGGTAACAGTTACATCTCTTTAAATGTTTGTCAAGCGTCAACATCTTTTGTAAAACATCTTTAACTTTTTTTTGCGTCAACTTCTTTCTGTAGTCTGTTTTGCGTCAACTCCTTTCTTCAGTCTGTTTTGCGTCAACTTTTTAAATTTTGTTTTGCATCAACTTCTTTCAGTCTGTTTTGCGTCAAGTTCTTTCATTCAATTTTGCGTCAACTTATTTCAGCCTGTTTTGTTTCATCTTCTGTCAGTCTGTTTTACGTCAACTTCTTTCAGTCTGTTTTGCGTCAACTTCTTTCAGTCTGTTTTGCGTCAACTTCTTTCAGTCGGTTTTGCGTTAACTTCTTTCAGTCCGTTTTGCTTCAACTTCTTTTGGTTTGCGTCAACTTCTTTCAGTTTGCCTTGCGTCAACTTCTTTCAGTCCGTTTTGCACCAACTTCTTTCAGTCTCTGCAAAAACTTTGTCTCTGCGTCAACTTTCAACTTTCAGTCTTTTCGTCAACTTCTTGCATTCTGTTTTGCGCCAACTTCTCTCAGTTTGTTTTGCGTCAAGTTCTTTCAGTCAATTTTGCGTCAACTTATTTCAGTCTGTTTTGCGTCAACTTCTGTCTGTCTGTTTTACGTCAACTTCTTTCAGTCCGTTTTGCGTCAACTTCTTTCAGTCCGTTTTGCTTCAACTTCTTTGTCTGTTTTGCGTCAACTTCTTTCAGTTCGTTTTGCATCAACTTCTTTCAGTCTCTTCAAAAACTTTGTCTCTGCGTCAACTTTCAGTCTTTTCGTCAACTTTTTTCAGTCTCTTCGCCTTTGCGTCAAAAGCTTTGAGTCTCTGCGTCAATTTCTTTCAGTATCTGCGTCAACTTCTTTCAGTCTCTGCGTCAACTTTCAGTTTTCGCGTCAATTTCTTTCAGTTTCTGCGTCAATTTCTTTCAGTTTGTGCGTCAACTTATTTCAGTCTCTTTGTTAATTTTCAGTCTCTGCGTCAATTTCTATCAGTCTCTGTGTCAACTTTCAGTCTCTGCGTCAACGTTTAGTCTTTGCGTCAACTTCTTTCAGTCTCTGCGTCCACATCTTTCAGTCTCTGCGTCAACTTCTTTCAGTCTCTGCGTCAATTTTCAGTCTCTACGTCAACTTTCAGTCTTTGCGTCGACTTTCAGTCTGAGTCAACTTCTTTCAATTTTTATTAAGCCGACTACTTTTACTTTGGTGCAAACTTCTTTTACTGTCTTTCACCAACTTCGCTGATCTTAATAATAATAATAATAATAATAATAATAATAATAATAATAATAATAATAATAATAATAATAATATGCCCCGGAGACACTCCTCAAACTACCAGCCAACGGGATTTCACCCAGGCCTAATCAGCAGATGCCGCCACATGGGCCAACAGAAATTTTGGGTCTGTAGCTAAATACTATCAAAACGAGGACACGCTATTATTATCATCACGATTAGGATTTCTTTTAGCATACGGTATCCCACAAGGGAGACTGCCTGAGCCGCGCCTGTTTTGTTCTGAAGAACTTGCAACGAGACGGGTCCATTTACATAAACAGTAATGCCATCTCAATTTCCGACTGTGAAGGGATGTGAATTTCGTCTGCGACAAACACACACATACAAACAATGTACATACATACTTACACACATAATCATATTGCATAGGCCTATATATATATATATATATATATATATATATATATATATATATATATATATATATATATATATATATATATATATATATATATATATATATATGAATGTAGACATATGATAAAGTATGTATAATGTGTGTTGTTTTGTCACAGACAAAAAACATACACACACATTATACGTACTTTACACATGAATTTATATATATATATATATATATATATATATATATATATATATATATATATATATATATATATATATATATATATATTATATATATATGTAGAATCTACTGGTCACTTTTACCAGACACATATGTATTTCTAATAGTTATTATGTTTCTTCTTCTGATGTTGATTTTGATATGTTATAACTTGACGTTGTGACATCCAAACACCTTGTGTTTGGATGTCACGACTGTAGTTACAAGCATATCCAAAAAGCGAAGAATTTGAGAAGTTAAGAGGGTATTGTGGTTATTAGAATTACATATATATATATATATATATATATATATATATATATATATATATATATATATATATATATATATATATATATATATATATATACATATACATACGTGTGTGTGCCTGTTTGTTTCAACGCTGTTTACATGCACTGCAGAATGAACGCGCACACATAATCGACAGAGAGAGAGAGAGAGAGAGAGAGAGAGAGAGAGAGAGAGAGAGAGAGAGAGAGAGAGAGAGAGAGAGAGAGAATAACACTGCACCACAATAAAATACTTTAAAAATCATACAGTACAGCACATAAATAAATGCCAGTCTACAAAACCAAGAAATATACAGGGATGACTTTAAACTTAACAAATTTATAGATATTCATGTCATCAACGCAAAACGAAAATCAAAGAAGCTGCAGTTATGATAATGACAACTTATTGACGGGCAAAACTTATCAAATTATTTACAGGTAAAACTTGTCAAATTATTTACATGTAAAACTTGTCAAATTATTTATGGGTAAAACTTGTCAAATTATTTATGGGTAAAACTTGTCAGGTTACTTATGGGTAAAACTTGTCAAATTATTTATGGGTAAAACTTGTCAAATTATTTACAGGTAAAACTTGTCAAATTATTCAACTGTAAAACTTGTCAAATGATTTACAGGTAAAACTTTTCAATTTACAGGCAAAACTTGTCAAATTATTTACATATAAAACTTGTCAAATTGCTAAAACGTAAAACTTGTCAAATCATTTACGGGTAAAAATTTTTTTACGGGTAAAATTTGTCAAATTATTTACAGGTAAAACTTGTCAAATTATTCAACTGTAAAACTTGTCAAATGATTTACAGGTAAAACTTTTCAATTTACAGGCAAAACTTGTCAAAATTATTTACATACAAAACTTGTCAAATTGCTAAAACGTAAAACTTGTCAAATCATTTACGGGTAAAAATTTTTTTACGGGTAAAATTTGTCAAATTATTTACATGTAAAAGTTGTCAAATTGTCTACAGGTACAACTTGTCAAAGACGCGAGAAAACATCAAGTGCACATCAAGCGCGGTAGACGGGGATAAAAGGCCGGGGCCAAGGAATTTTCGGATGACAAGCCGTTGCTCACAGGAAATGCTTTTAGACTGATACCGCGACAGATGTTTCAAATGTCATGAGTAAAATGTGCAATCAAAAGGATAAACCAACCTTATCTAAAAACAACTCTGAGAACTCTGCGAGAGAGAAAAAGCGAAGGCATAAATTAAGAAGGAGGTCATCCGGTACATGCACTATAACGACTCATCGTGGATTATAAAATACTATGACATAAAGTAGTGTGTGTGTGTGTGTGTGTGTGCGCATGTGTGTGTGTTTGGATGTTTTTCGCAGACAAAGTGTTAACTGACGATATTATGACCGATACACAGAACATGATGAATAACAGAGAACTGAATGGATAGAAAAAGACTGAAACAAGTGAAGACATAGCAGAATGTTATTAGACAAACAGATTAAAACAGAAACATGTGAAGCTCTTGATATTGAAATGTAGAAATAACAGAGAATTTAAAATAGCAAAGACTCTAAGGAACTTACAGACACTAATTAATG
>NC_089793.1:26635323-26687823 GCF_040412425.1 Macrobrachium rosenbergii | reverse complement strand
ATTATATATACAGTATATATGTGTGTGTGTACTTGTGTGTGTGTAAATTTGTGACTCACATCGGGATCGAAATCAGGTCCTTTAATTGAAGGGCAAGGGCGCTAGCAACCGGACCACACGAGTCAATAAAAGAAGTTGGAACCTAAGTACCACTGTACATGAGCCCCTTGTCTTTCAACTGGAAGACCTGGGTTCGATCCTGATGTGCGCCAAAAATTTATTTCTGTTCCACCCGTGAAAAAAGTTAAGTATACCTTAGTTTAACCAGACCACTGAGCTGATTAACAGCTCTCCTAAGGCTGGCCCGAAGGATTAGATTTATTTTACATGGCTAAGAACCAATTGGTTACCTAGTAACGGGACCTACAGCTTATTGTGGAATCCGAACCACATTATAACGAGAAATGAATTCCTCTAATTCTTCACTGGCCGGTCGGAGAATCGAATGCGGGACCAGCAGAGTGCTAGCTGAGAACGATACCCACCCGTCCAATGAGGAACTGTTCCACCCGTGATAGTAGTTGATTATTTTCTTCTCTCTCTTCTTTTCTTTTCTCTCACTATATATATATATATATATATATATATATATATATATATATATATATATATATATAGAGAGAGAGAGAGAGAGAGAGAGAGAGAGAGAGAGAGAGAGAGAGAAAGGTAATCAACACTCAATCACGGGTGGAACAGAAATAAATTTCTGACACGTTTGGATCGAACCCAGATCTTTCAACTGAAAGGCAAGGGACTTAGGTACGCTGGTACTTAGTTTCCAATTTCTTATGTATATGCAGTATATATAAAATATATAATGTGTATATATATATATACTGTATATACACACCATGCATACATATTCAGTGAGATAAAGAATCCCGTTTTTATTTCAAAGTAATCCTCCAAAACACATTTTAGCGTAAAACTTCCACCTGACGCTGTCCTTCCCCCTATGAAGCAAGACAAGACGCAAGAGTAACTTCGCGGAGTCGACGATAATCACGAACGCCGGCCAACAATCGCACTGGCGCCTGTCCCGTCGGCCTCTTCGATATTCGACGTAGCTGCGCGTTTTAACGGAGCTATAAAGCTATAATGCTTACCCAAGGTCTTGGGAAAATGCTGTTATTTACTCGCCGAGTCACGACACCTTTTTTTTTTTTTTGTGGGAAAGCGGGGGGGGGACTCTCCAACATGAAGGAAACCAAAGGTTAAAAAGCTCTGGGTTAATGCAGTTACACCTTTTCCAGTCCTTACGAGGGGCAGGGTGGGGTGGGGGAGAGGGAGGAAGTCTTCAGCGGTCTTTAAGAAGTGTGTCTGAGATATTCGGTATATTCTGGAAAGATCTTCCCTTTCTTAACAAAACTACTTCGTGCAGTATTCTCGACGTTTATTCGTTTCTCTTTTTTTGTTTTTAAGGTTTTATGTTATTTTCCGTTTCATGTCAACTGGATGTATATCACGGTCTGGACAGACTGCAGTTGGGGTTATAGACTAACTCAGAAATGGCCGAAAACACCCGAAATCCTAAGGGGGGGGGGGCGAAATGCTACTCCGACCAGGTCAGGACACAATGCCCTCGGGAAGGTTAGGAAAGGTTGAGATACATTAGCTTTTTCGTTCACTGTTAGCAACTCAACATACTAACACCCGCCTTTCTGCAGTCGTTTTAAAGTTCTCAATATCCATCGCCGCAAAAGCTATTCTACTTGTCGAAAATTACATTTCTCTCACAAAATTAACTCGTAGACGCGCCCGATAGCCTCTCATGCGTCGATGTGACCCGTTTCCGCTATCAGAAAATAAAACAGCTATTACTTGAAAATTTAAATTAAAAAAAAGACCGCCAAACACCGAATATAGTCACGTTTCCGCTATAACACCACTATTTCGTATAGATTCGTAATTACGGAAGTATGTCACTAATATGCGGCAATATTCAACGCACTAACTTTAAAGAAATTACCTTTTTCGTATGAAAATACGTTAAAACATATATCAAAGCAACATCAGTGCGCAAAAGTGAACATTTTGTCTCTTATGGCACTAGCTGACGAGTACATTACAGGACCTCTTGTATTGCTAAAAATATTGCGCGCTATATTACTCTAAATGTTGCCCGTTATATTTATGTCAACGGTTAAACTGGTCAAAATATTGCCTGTTAAATCGTTTAAAATATTACCCAGTTATACTATTCAAAATATCACCAGTAAAATTCAAACTACCGCTGCTTGCGGTTCTCAAAATAATAAGATGGTTTATTGCAACTACTGTCAAGTGCTATTCCTGTTTAATGGTTATACACATTCATTCAACTCAATTAAGCTTCCATTTGGTTCACCGTCGTTGTGGCATAGAAACATTCTTTTTCGTTCGGTTGGCGCACTCAACACTCATTGATTTTGAGCTGTCGGGAACTAAACACCTACAGTACATTCATCAAGTATAAATCAATGTGGACTTTGGATGCCAAGTCAAATAGGCTTATCTGAGTCTATACGGTCAAACAAGAACATTGTGTGTGTGTGCGTATGTACATATATATATATATATATATATATATATATATATATATATATATATATATATATATATATATATATATATATATATATATATATAATATAAAAACGACGTTCTAGACCGGAAGTCGTTGGTGGGTACTGTCGGGTGTTCGAGTCATTTAAGTAACCAGACATTTACCATTTATAATTCCCCTTCGGTGATATTCCCAAAGCAGCGCGAATTGGATATTAAACGACATTTGTAGCTTAATGTTTGTATATAAAATGTCACGGTGATGCGATAACAATATATATATATATATATATATATATATATATATATATATATATATATATATATGTATGTATATATAATTAAATGGCCTCTTTTATCCTTCAGCTATATCTCTTGAATGGGCCCAAATTAAGGTAACGTGGATCGTGAGTGACGGTTGTGTTTTCGCTTTTCAAGGAACTGTCTTATTTTTCTTAAAAAGATAATAATTTCTTTTAGATTTAACTCAGAATGCTTGTCTTGGTTTTCTTAGTTTTATTAATCCCCTTTGATTATAATTCTCCACCTGAATTCCTAATGAGTGTTGTTACCGTTCTGACTGTCTGAGGGAGATGGCATTAAATTTGCTAAGTCCCAAACCTTGGACTTTGTTACTTCCTGCGAAAGATATCACTGATTTAGTTCGTTTTACAGCGACACAAATCACCTTCACACTTCTCGTACACTCTGTCTATCCCTCACCCTTTGTATCTATTTTCACCTCTTGTCTGCTTCTGTCTTCCCCTTAGCCTATATGGGAACTGTCTCTGTGTCAACTGTGACATCATGGCTCGAGGGTGTTGCTACGACTACGTACTTTTTCCCGTGTATTTTCACTTCCATGTGTTCGTTCCACTACTTTTCGTATGTTGGCGGACTTTTTATTTATCGTTCGATTAGTCACTTATAATGCATACTGAGTCCCGACATATCGGTGCCCAACTGGCCACCCATAATATGTTTTCCGGAGGCCTAAGGTCATTCGATGACCTTAGGCCTCCAATAATGGACTCGCTAAAAACGATGACTTAGCGGCTGCCACTCCAGCGACAAAACACCCAACGTCACGGTTACATATTTGCAGACTTAAAAATGTTTTTCTGTCTCCGTTACACACACACACATATACATATATATACATATGTAGAATCTACTGGTCACTTTTACCAGACACATATGTAATTTTAATAGCCACAATGCCCTCTTAACTTCTCGAATTCCATTGTGGCTATTAGAATTACACACACACACACACACACACACACACACACACACACACACACACACATATATATATATATATATATATATATATATATATATATATATATATATATATATATATATATAATATGTTTATTAGTCTTCCCACTTCACTGCGTTTTTTTAAGAGAAGAGCGAATGGGCATCCAACATCATGATCTGCAGCGCTAAGAGTAAACCAGCGGATGTTCAAATCTTGACCGGCACACTCCAACGTCGCTGTTGCACAGATCATAGCACAGACCGTATAACAGCTAACAAAATACGAAAAGGAAATAAATAACTAATTAGTGCTATCGGTGAAAAATACCAATAACATGTACGTAATCGAAAAGAGCAACGAATAAAAAGGAAGTTGATAAAACTAACAATGTAAAAATAAATCGGCTTCCATTTCCGTTTGGTAGTCTCTCCCTCTCTCTCTCTCTCTCTCTCTCTCTCTCACACACACACACACACACACACACACAGAAAAAGAGAGAGAGAGGCTCTAATTTTTTTTTTTTTTTAATGAGTAAGGAACAGCTAAAACTCGCACGGACTAACCAACACCGAATCAGCGATCATATTCCAAAACTGGCCAACATGAAATCGCGATGCATACGACCGCCCTTTACAACGGCTCAACTTGTGGCTAGCAACAGCGGTTGGCTGTAAATTCATAGCCCTACCTCGCTCCTACCTCCCCTCCCCTCCTCCCGTCCTCCCTAATACCCTAAACCTTGCTCCTCCTCCTAATGACTCGGTTACTTTCACATTTCTCGGGTCAGATTTCTTTCCCCAGGTTCGACCAGACTTAAAACAGTCGTATTCATCGACGGAATCTTCCGGAGTCATCGTCGTCTCTCGTCGCCATAGTGACTGACATAACCCCCGCAGGAAAAATGAATGAAAATAAGCGTTGGCATCTAAGCTTGAGAACGCAATTTCGTCAAGGACCTCCTACTCCTACTCCTACTAGTCCTCCTCACCCAGCGTACAATTTCACAAGCCACACCGCAAGCAGGGAGTTTTGACGAAGTGAAATCATGTGTACAAAAAAAACACACAATAATACATTGCGCAAAGCAGACAATCAAATATAAAACCAGCATAAATGACTAAAATCAGTTGGACTCAAACGGCCACGTACGTAGAGTGCCAAAGGGATGTTACAACCACGTTACTATTGCCATTGACATAGGACCCCATGGACGATGAGGGGAGGAGGGGAACATCCTCTCCCTCCTCCCCGCCTCCCCCGGCCATCCCCCGGCACTTTGGCAGCTTGCCATAAAATCAACTCTTGCCTCTCCAATGCAACTCTCATCATTATCAAGCTTGCATGGCTTTGCAAGGAAGTTTCCTACGGTGCTTTCGAACCCTTATAAAACATGTCTGTTCGTTTTAAGCGGCTGTAATCAACACTGATATCTAATGTTGTGATGCTCAATGACTTGCCTGACCTACTGCCCTAATCAATGACATTTAAAGGTTTCAAATTAAGACTACGTCAACTTATCCGCAAAATAGGAAAATGAAAAAAAGAATATGACCTCGGCAGTTTTGTAGCCTAGTTAGCCAGCTTCTATCTTGCCAAGGTTAAACGGGCCATAGAGGCTCGTGTAATTGTGCACGAATTTCAATAGGCCTAAAGTTTATATACTGTAGTTCTATCTCGTTCTCTTACCTGGACAGTTTATTTTCTACACCCATCTTGGAGTGTTGTGAAGAGGAGGAGGTACCAGGATCCGAAGTAGCAGTAGTGGCAGCACCACTA
This sequence comes from Macrobrachium rosenbergii, assembly GCF_040412425.1. NCBI lineage: Eukaryota > Metazoa > Arthropoda > Malacostraca > Decapoda > Palaemonidae > Macrobrachium > Macrobrachium rosenbergii. Next base: position 26,682,236 of record NC_089793.1, on the reverse strand, counting down.
CTACTGCTGCTATTGCTACTTTTCTCGGTATTAGTACCACAAGTCGCTTCGCCTTGGCTTTTACTCATCACTATTAGCTCTACTTCATGGCACTAAAACTACACTAGCCATTTCCGCAAATAATTTTTCCTGTCACATATTGCGATTTAGGATTCCCCGGGCATATTTGTTTTCAACATCCAACAGATGTACGTGCAAGCAAATATATATATCCCCCCTTTTACGTAGGAGGGATACGCCGGTGCTGGGGGGGATATGGAGGGAGGAGGAGAAGACGAAGAAAACAGAACGCACTGCAACAGAACCTCTCACACACTCGGCTCACCCGCCTCAACTGAGCTAAGAGTTTTCTCGTTGTCCTCGTGATACCACACATGCTTCACACAGCCCCACACACACATACACTCACACTCACAGACACACACGCACACACATACATTTCACACGGTTTTTATTTTCGCTGTTCCCGTCTCCGGCGCGTTTTATCGTTCATTTCGGGATGGCGCGTTTGCGAACGAACGCGCAGCGGTTCGGGAATACATTCTCGTCTGTCAATTGATGGAAATCACGCGGGAAGAGCGTGAACTGGCGGATTTATCTGCCATGACGGAGTTAGTAGCGAGTAGAAATTCAGTGTGGAGTGCGATTGTGTTCCATTCAACACGCAGACGCGCTACCCCAGGTCACAGACCTGTTATGTTTGATCATGAGTATCGTCTTCAACATCATCTTAACCACCACCATCCCTACTGATCGGAGGAGATTCTAACGTTGCAAAAGACAAGTTAGAATATCAGAAGTTATCGGATATTAGAGGGCTTTATATAAAGCGTTACTGGTATACCACTATTATATTAAACACGCACAATATAAATATTCAAAAGGAGGAATAAAATTTCAATAATAAACGCTGTTTACGCCAACTGTAAACACAATTCCTACCATACTGCATATAAAACGAAACAAGCACACACAAGCGTATTATTAAAATCAATTGTATGGGGGTGGGGTGGGGGTAGGGGGGTGGGGAAACACTTCAATCAAAACAAACGAGACGGTGGTATGAGGACCCTGCTAAGTAATCCCTTTGTGGTCTGTAACGAAGGCCAAAAAATAAATAAATGAAAGGATGACGCGTATACGTACCCAACGCCCTTGACGTTGACTAGTTTCCTAACGACATACCATCCGGTTTGCAGTGTTGTGGCGTCTGCAAATAATTGACTCTCGTTTCATTTTTATTAATGAAGTATGCATACATTCACTTGTGATAGGTCGGACGGTTTCTTCCCTTGCTGATGTTGTTAGAATGGTTCAGATTTAAGCGGCCTTATGCCAGCAAGGGGTAAAAAGCTTGGAGTGACCCACAGGACTCGTCACACCTTCCATTTGCTAAGCAAGTTTTCAACGAAGTTTTAACTAAGTCTTCGAGAATAGAATATAGAATTTAGGCTAAAGGCCAAGCGCTGGGACCTATAAGGTCATTCAGCGCTGAAACAGAAATTGACAAGAAAAAGGTCTGAAAGGTGTAACAGAAGAAAAACCTTGCAGTTGCACAATGAATCATTTGTTAAGCGAGGGTGGCAAGTAAGGTGGAAGAAAGAGAATACGAATGGAAATAAGCCTTCAACTCATTTGCAGTATAAACAAACGCATGCATTTCTTCATTACTCTCTTTCTCTTTGCGTTGGCGTAAAGTGGGATCATGTTTAACAGACTTGCAGGAAGAAAAATGTTAGGATGACTTACTATAATTGAGTCAGCTACGATAAAAGATGTTGGCGTCATCACTCAATTTAGAGGAAAGCCAAGAGAAATTGTCAACATTATTTACCGATCACTTTCCGCAACTGAAGACAGTGACGTAAATAAGTAAGAAAACATCAAGTGAGGATTAAAAGGAAGCCTTATAAAATACCAGTTGTTGATGGAATTTGCATCAACCACTAACGATTTGTTGCAAAGAGTAATGGGTCCCAATGAGTTAGGAAACACGTACTATATTCTCACAGAGAGAGAGAGAGAGAGAGAGAATCTGACTTCACGAAGTTATCTATTCAATCATTAGTTTGACAAGGTTTATCTTGACCCACAAACTTATTTACTTTCTTCATTTGTGACTTGGAGAGGTTTGATTACAGAGAGAGAGAGAGAGAGAGAGAGAGAGAGAGAGAGAGAGAGATTCATCTCAACATACATACATACACACACACACACACACACACTTGAGCCATAAGTGTCTCAATATTTTGCAAAAGTATTCCATTACAAATCAAATTCAGTTCCCCAAATCAATTTCTATTCTCCCGACAGAACAAAGATAATACGGGTATAAACCGATCACGAGAGAGAGAGAGAGAGAGAGAGAGAGAGAGAGAGAGAGAGAGAGAGAGAGAGAGAGAGAGAGAGAGAGAGAGAGAGTCAAAATATTTCTTTTAAATAGGATAAACATTTTGGGAATGTCACTTCTGCTGTATATAATGACAGAATGTACATGCACAAAAAGTCCATTAACTTGAGAGAGAGAGAGAGAGAGAGAGAGAGAGAGAGAGAGAGAGAGAGAGAGAGAGAGAGAGAGAGAGAGAGAGATTATCAGTCTCATTTTATTACTGACCGCAAAAATCAGACGCATGTGTTTAAGAGGGGCGATTTCGAGTAATTTCGTCAGTTATATGACTTCCGCTCCTTGCTCGAAATTACCCTTTTCGTCTTATGGCATTCGGAAAAACTTCATCTTTTTTTGATACAACGTCGTCGACAGACTTGTATTTACAATGTCTGAATTGCTCTAAGCGCACGCGCATATTTTATTCTTGGTGCAAGGAAACGCTGGTTGCCTTAATGGCTTGCATACCTGTGTACATATACATACGTATATTCTATTCTTTATGCAAAGAAACACTAGTTGCCGTCATAGCTTGCATATATGTATCTATACATACAGGTATATTTTATTCTTTAAGCAAGGAAACACAGGTTGCCTTAATGGCTTGCATGTACTATATGTATGCATACGCATACACATATTTTATTTTTTACGCAAGCTAACAGATTGCTCTAACGGCTTGTATATAATATCGCCTGCATATACGTATGCATACACTACATATATTTCATTCTTTATGCAAGGAGACACAGGTTGCTTGATGGCTTACATATACTGTACGTATACATACACATTCATATACTTCATTCTTCACGCAAGTTAACACAGTCTGCCTTGATGGCTTTTCATATAGGTATGCATAGACAGATATATTTTACTCTTCATGCAAGGAAACACAAGCTACATCACTGGCTTGTATGTACAGTATGTGTGCAAGTACACATGAAATTAAAAATACGTTTTCGTATACACGTATGCAAACGTTTTGACAGATTTTTTGGTGCCAAGCACTGCCTAAGTTGTCTTACAGACGGCCAGACAAATCAACCGTAATACGTTTTAGTTACATCCTAAGGGAATGTTCAAAACTGCTTATCTGCACCCACAGTTTAAATCACAGAAACATGCGGACCTACAGATCATGGAAATAGACGAGATGTCAATCTACAAGCAATTGTTTCGTGTTACAAACAATTCAGATCTTTGGGTTTTGGGCCTGGGTAACCGATCGTATTTAAGAGGTCTAAAAGGTGTTCGATTACCTGAGAATGTTAATGTTATTATTATTATTGTTATTGTTATTATTATTATTATTATTATTATTATTATTATTATTATTATTATTATTATTCAGAACACAAACCCTATTTATATGGAACAAGCCCACAGGTACCACTGACGAAATTCAAGCTTCCAAAGAACACGGTGTTCATTTGAAAGAAGTAACAGAAGGTAATAGGAAACACAGAAAGAAGAGATCAGTTACTGGAAAAGAAAAAATAAATTAACAAATTAATAAATAAATATATTGAAGAAAATATAACAGACTATTAAAATACAGCGGTATGAACTACTGACTCGAGAAATGACAGAAGCATCCAGTCATCTCTTCCCACTTAAACTACGAATATTCTTAAAAAAAAAAAAAAAAAAAAAAAAAAAAAAAAAGGGTGGTGGGAATTACAACACACGGCAAAAGCGTTTCCGACCTGACCAATTAAACGAGTACACGGCAACGCTTGAGCCGAGTACACGGCACTGTTCAGTTCGACGATCAAAAACAAATATGACACCCGGGTGTTGATACCTGGTTCCTGCTTGTTTACGCGGACGCTCGGGCGAGGGAACGAACGGTAATAAAAGTCAAGTAAAACTTCATGGCATGCGTATCAACGACGGCGCTAAGCGAGGTTAATTTTGTACCTGAATGCCCTTTACGAAATGGAGGTCTATATATAATCAGGCGGTTCCTATGGAGATGTGTCGCAACGATGCAGAATCATCCAGATAGTCAAATCCATTCAATGAAGATCTTAGAAACTGATATTGGGTATTTGTTCAAACCTTCATTAAACATAAAATATATTGTAAAATAGAAAGTCAACGCTACACTGGCAGAAAAAGAAAATGACCAGAAAGCTAGACAGTCACCAAGAACTCAGTCTTAACATTCCGGTATAACATAATTACTCAGTCTCAGTCAGTCTCAACAGTCTAGTATAACAATTATACCCTCGGGCAAGAAATCCTTGTGTGTGTGTGTGGGAGGGGGGGGGCGGCGGGGAGGGGGCACTGAACTTAACCTAAAGAACTTGGGTACGGGTCAAAACGTATAAATGTGATTTAGTAATGAAACAACACTGTAGATCTGGACGCTCAACCACTGGTGCGAAAAAGTTATCAAGAAAATAATGCGGATTCCTGCATGATCTTCAACTTGAATAAATGACTTTGGTTCCAGGTCAAAATGTCTGACCTGATACACCAAAACATCACGAACTTTGACAACAATACCAGGAATAAAAGAAAGGTTAGCGAGAGAAGAGCATAAGATATGTGGACGAACGGGCAGACAAAAATAAATAAATGAATAAATAAAGATGTGGTATAGTTTTAAAGGAATAAATGTTCTGGTGTGGACCTCAGGACGCTTCACTACTAAACAAGATGAGTCCCAATTATAATCATTGTTTGTGAAATCAACTAATTATTTTCACAGACATGATAAAACTTTCCATGAAAATAACAGTAATCTGAGCTATGTGAAGGCACACTGTAATCAGTGTCTATTTACCCCCAGCTGCAATGCCTTCTGTCTTTTGCTTTTTATCCGGTCCCTTGACAGTCCAACTTCTCTAACCAATTTCTTAGTTATTATTTAAAAATAAACGCCTTCTGTTAATCTTCTGAAAGTCTAGAAATATGATTCGATAATATGGCTCAATTACTTTCCAATAATAATAATAATAATAATAATAATAATAATAATAATAATAATAATAATAATAAAGCCCGAGTGGATCTTGTTTGTCCTCCCCCGGGTGACAGTATGGGAGACGTGACACAGCCACCCACCCCCTGAAAACCGGTTTGTCCGCCCCGGAGGTACGTAAGAACGGGAGGGTAAGGGAGACATACACCCTCTTCCTGCAAACCGGCTGTCGGCCTCGGGTGGGGGACGGGGTAGGTAGTGGAACGGGAGGGTATGGGAGACACCCACCTTCCTCCTGCAAACCTGTTTGCCAGCCTCGGGTGGGGGCGGGGTAGGTGGAGGATCGGGAGGGTAAGAGAGACAGCAACGCCTTTCCAGCGCGCTAACAAGCTCGTGATAATAATAAAGTATAAATTGGCAAGAACTGACCTTGTACTTTGAGACATCATCCTCAACTTAACTGCGAGTATTTTTTCAAAGCTCACACAACTGTTCGATACCGAGCATTAACAATTATTCAGAGAATCTCTCTCTCTCTCTCTCTCTCTCTCTGGTGTATGTGTGTGTGTGTGCATCAATATTTAATACCTTTGTGGGCAATAATGTTCACTTCTCTTCTCTTGACTTTTTCTCTCTCTTTCTGGCGTGTGTACAACAATGATTGATTCTCTTTCACTCTTCTTTTTCTTCTTCTTCTTCTTTTCTTCTTTCTATAAAGAGTGTGTACAACAATTTTAAATCTCTCTCTCTCTCTCTCTGCTACCACTTCTTCTTCTTCTTCTTCTTCTCCTCTTTAAAGAATGTGTGCACCAAATTTAAAAATCTCTCTCTCTCTCTCTCTCTCTCTCTCTCCAAAGAATGTGTATATCAAATTTCAAAATCTCTCTCTCTCTCTCTCTCTCTCTCTGCCACTTCTTCTTCTTCTCCTCTTAAAAGAATGTGTGCACCAAATTTAAAATTCTCTCTCTCTCTCTCGTGCCTGCAAAGACGTGCATGAGGCGAATAATACCAGCTGTTGCTAGCCTGGTTCCCAAGGCATCTACTTCACCGCTAATGAACACTTCTTCACCCGAGGGCACCCGCTGACACAAACCAGGCTTCCTGCAAAGTGATGCTCGGCCCAATTCCTGACGATCCTAAGTCATTCCTGCTGCTTAATGCACTTGTGTCACGAAAGCAGAGGTCAACGACGCCGAAGAATGATAATATGCTCGTTTGCTATAGGTACTAATAACTTGTGTCTCATCGGAATCGCGCCCTTTGTCTTGGAATGTTGTTTTTTCAGAAGAAAACTCAACGGTTGGAGGATTTAGTTCGTCAGGTCTTATGAAGTGGCCACAAGGCTTCTAGGATAAGGTAAAACATCTCTGCACAAGAGAAACCCCAAGTATTAGAGTAGAATGGAATATAGAATTTAGACCAAAGACCAAGCGCTGGGACCTATGATGAGGTCATTCAGCGCTCAAACGGAAATTGACCGTAAGAAGGTTTGAAAGGTATAACAGGAGGAAGACCTCGCAGCTGCACTGTGAATCAATTGTTAGGAGGGGGTTGAGGAAAGTAAGATGGAAGGAAGAGATTATAAACGGAGGTACAGTAAAAGGAATGAAAGGGGTTGCATCTACGGGCAGAATGGACGCTGCAAAGAACCGTAATGCCTACAGCGCACCGCTTGAGGGTCACTGACGGCACTACCCACCTACGGGGACCCAAAATAGTAGCTACAAGGAATGGTCAAAGAACAGGACAACCATTTGTGGTAGGATTTCATCGAGGTCCTGAGGTGCCGCCAGGAATGCATTCACTGGTTTGCATACATTAATGTTAAAAAGAAGGTACATACATATATACAAACAAAATAAACAACGAAAGACTCGGGCACGCAATTCAAATAATATCAGTCTACGCTCCCTCACCAAATAATTACTAGAAAAAGATTTAATAAATCGTCCCTGGTAACAGATGAAAAATAAACAAGAAAACAATAAGAAATTTTGAAAATAGCAAACGAAGATCTTAAGCGAGTTAGAGTATAAAAATGAGTAACTGCTCGTTTTTAGTTTTCTGTAAAAGAAAACTATTGTGTCGGCTTTTCTGTCCGCCCTGAGATCTTAAAAACTACTGAGGCTAGGGGGCTGCAAATTGGCATGTTGATCATCCACCCTCCAATCATCAAACACACAAAATTGCAGCCCTCTAGCCCCTGTAGTTTTTTTTATTTTATTTAAGGTTAAAGTTAGCCATGATCATGCGTCTGGCACCGATACAGGTGTCAACAACACAGGCCACCACCGGGCCGTGGCTGAGAGTTTCATACAGCATTATACATTGCACAGAAAACTCGATTGCGCCGAAGAAACTTCGGCTAATATTTTACTTGTTTTTTCTTGCTATGAGTAATGGTACGAAATGTTCGATGTTCTTAACTAACTCATAATGACCCTTTTAGCACCAAAAAAAAAATAAATAATAATAATAATAATAAAAAAACAAAATAAAAAACTGACCCGCAACGGAAATTGAAAATGCGATTAACAAAACCTCTGGCGAATTCCGAAACTTCAAATGAGAAAAAAAGGAGTCATAACAAACCAGGGGAACACGGAAGCAGAGAGTAAGTTCCAAAAACTTGGCAGCTGAAGGCAAGTGCCACGTCCAACGGATGACAAAAAAAAAAAAAAAAAGTACCAAAGTAGTGGGCGGGCTACCGAAAACCCAGTTGGGCAAACGGGCGTTTCCCCGTCGGTTGAGTCTTTACCTCATCAGGTAAATACTGCCGGTTGCGTGCGAGTATAGGAATCATCACTTGAGTAACGAGTGCCGGTCAAGTTTTTCGTAAAAATATCCTGATAAGGAGGGAGTTTGCACTTGCGCAATTAAACTAATAATTCTCGTAGCTCATAAGAAGTATGAGCGTGAAATACCGAGTATTAGTTTGATATTATTTTATAGAACTGACTTCTATTTGAGAAGAGCCGCATGGATGATTGCTACGTAGCAGCACTGTAACTGAATTTCAAACCTTGAAGATTTCTTTTTTACATGGGAGATAGTCCCAATTAGGGGATTCGTTTATAAAATTCGTTTTTTTAGAACAGTTCTTAAATACATGTTCCCATTCCTTGATTGCTGTGTGCTATGCATTAAATATAATTAGGCCTGTTGCTATTTCGTGTATTTATATTTAATTCTACTCATTTTCACTTCTTTTTATTTATTTACATAAGACTAGGGCCATTCATTTTTGTGGAAGTTCAAGGCACAAATTAAAGGTCTTTTTTTTCTGCTTGTACTATGAGGATGTATGTAATTTATGAATAATAATATTATTATTATCATCATTATTCAGAAGATGAACCCTTTTCATATGGAGCAAGCCCACAGCGGCCACTAACTTGAAAATCAAGCTTCCAAAGAATATGGTGTAGAAAGAAGTAAGAGGAAGTAGAGGGAAGTACAGAAAGAAGAGATCACTTATTGAAAAAGAAAAAATGTATAAAAAAAATGAATAAATAAAAGGATAAAAATGTAATTAATTATTAAAATGCAAGGAGAATTGCAGGAGGATAGTATTGCATTACATCTTCGCAATAATAATAATAATAATAATAATAATAATAATAATAATAATAATAATAATAATAATAATAAAAGTTCTTTCCTCAAAACGGAGTGCTAGTGAGATTTCCTCAAGTTGTTAGTAGTAGTAGTAGTAGTAGTAGTAGTAGTAGTAGTAGTAGTAGTAGTAGTAGTAGTAGTAGCAACAGATGGGATTTGCCTTTGAAACGGCTCCTTGGGCATGTGGGGTACCTAACACCTACATTCAGGGTCATGGTTAAGTCTTTGCCTTTGCAACGGCGCCTAAGTTGCTCGTTTGCTAAAGCCACAGCTTGGCTGTGAGTTGGAGAAGGGGGGGGGGGTAGTCTTAGTATCTCTCTCTCATCTCAATTGCAGACTGTTTATGTAATCAACATTATTTCATTAGTCAGTCAACACTTTCACACAGTTAAGTCCATTTGCCAGTTATGCCATTTCATAGTACTAATATTTACGCGCAATGGTTGAACGATAATCTACGACATTATATCATGAAGTAATGTTTACGTTCGTATCTTCTATGAACGCAATTGTACCCAGTCTCTTTTTGTTGTAAATGCATTGTTTGATACACCAAAAGCAGAAATTCCCTCGCGTATGCAAAAATCGTCACACGTAACAGCGCTCTCTAATTCATATGTATTCAAGGACAACGTAATCATGGCTACACGCACTCCTCTTATTCATTACGCAATCTAGTTCTGCAAAGAACAACGATAATTACCATGTAAACAAAACAAAAAATGAGGAAGAATTTTAACAGATGAAAACATACCCGGGTTGCCCAGCTGGCAACCCCTAAGCAATTCTCCCCCGCTACAACGAAAACAAAAAGAGAGAGAGAGAAAAAAGAAGAATATGGCCACGTTTTTGTACCCTGCCGTTGCAATATATTTGAACTGCTGTTTGCTTCAGTGGCTGAGGGACGAGAGACGACAACGCCAGTAACCTTAAGGTTGGTCATAGCCTGCTGGTCTTGTTTCTCGAGGGAGAGAGAGAAAGAGAGACAGAAAAAGACACAGACACAGAGAGAGAGAGAGAGAGAGAGAGAGAGAGAGAATTGCGGTGATGGAAAAGTACTGGGTGGCGCAAAGGGACTCACAGGCTATAAATGTGAAAGGCCATCGATCTGACCTTATTATAAGGGTTATATTTAAGAACCAGAGTGCTTCTGAATGCATAATACTCCGCTAATTCTACGTGACTTTCTCTCTCTCTCTCTCTCTCTCTCTCTCTCTCTCTCTCTCTCTCTCTCTCTCTCTCTTTGTGGCCTCTCTAGTACTCCCAACTTGCATGGAGGTTTTGGAGAGGAACAAGAATTATGAAGCGTCAGATTTCAAATTATCCACACCAGAGCACCAGCGGCATGTTCTACACCACTTCTTAAAATATATTCGCCTTTATACTACCCTACCTTGCCTCTTTATAGGTACGTATCCACAAGCTTTTCTTCCTTCCACTTTCTCTCTCTCTCCCTCTCTCCGAATTGTCAATGGATCTGTAAACCTGCATCTTAAAGAGTAGATTTTTTGTTCTTGATTTTAGAAGAAACACGAAAAGTCTTAAAAAAAAAGCTTTCCTATCCTTCAAAAAACCTAACAGAAAATAGCAAACATGGTTTGTGTACTTCCCCAACATTCAAGAGTGATTCCAAACTATTCTTACTTCAATCAGTCCTTGGCAGCTCCCCCAAGGTAGAGAAGAAGCGTCAGTCGAATTATTGCGCGTAACAGGCTTTGAAGGGGAGCCGTTTCGCATTCTAAGCGAGTCACAGCCATTCTATCATTCACGGTCTGCAAACATTCATGCGGAGAAGGCACACACTAAGAGGCCATATCATCAATTATCAAAGCAAGCTCCCGAAGAAGAGAGAACCCATATTTGCAAGAGAGAGAGAAGGGCTACGAGAGAGACTGTGTAATAAAATGCATAAGAAACGCAATGAGAGACTGCCATTAACCTACAAACACAAAGTCAAGAAGAAGAAGAAGAAGAAGAAGAAGAAGAAGACGCAGAACAATGACCTACCGTAAGAAGCACCCCAGTGTCTCAAAAACTTGGCGCACTCTTTAAGTATTGTTTATTAACTTTCCCTCTTTCTCAGCAACTCCAGTTTACTCGTGTTCGAGTCGAAATGAATCAGTCATGGCATCTTTTTTGTTGATTTAATTTTTCAGCAAAGTAGATTCTACCATTTATTTTAAAATTTCATATAAAAACTAACCCTCTCGGTCGGTTGATTCAGAGTACAAAGTCCAAACCAGACTTGGCGTCCAGTGCAGCGCCTTAACATCACTCAATGGGTCTAAATAGTAAAGAGGCCCTTTATAGCTCAAGGTTGGATTCCGCTACACCAACCAACCAAGCGTCTCTCAGACCACTACAGTTAACAATGAAAATTATTTCAAAGTATACACAAAAACAAGTGCACGCCACCTTCATATCCCTACATGAATAAGTTTCCAAGGACTACACAAATAATTTCAAGTACTAATATGATAAAAGGGTACTGAAGCATCTGCATTTTAGACGAACATCCATTCAAAATTATCTATTTGCCCAAAGGCAAAGACAGAGGCTGTACCATACATGTCACAACCACCCAAAGAAGAAGCGTGGGTCTACTCTGGTCTGGTCAGGTCTTTGAATAAGACCACCACCAACGAAGGCCAAACTCTTGGGTCATATGAACCAGTGGCCATCTATGAGGCGACTTTACCCCAAAAATCATCATTTCGATTCTTCCATCAGGCATTAGGAGTCTTGTTTGAAGGACAATGGATCTTTACCAATCTGTGTATTGTAATGGCTGAAATGGCCTCTTATCTTCTCTGTTTCCTATTAATTTTTATTACGATTTCCTCCAAAAGCCTTGGATTCTCAACAGAAATGAAAGAAGAAATACTGATTCTCAAGCAGGGCTCGAATACACGGCGTTTAAAAGGCTGAGGTTCGTACTTAACCATTAAAACACTAAAGAATATATGAATTCGCTTCACCTCATACCTACAGATGAACAGAGAGAGAGAGAGTTAGAGAGAGAGAGAGAGAGAGAGAGAGAGAGAGAGAGAGAGAGAGAGATTTCCACAGGAACGAAAAGTATTTATATATAATGAAATATTCGGAACACTCAACATTATTAGTTTTATTTCACAAAATTATAATTCATAAAAATAAAAAGATTAATTATTATTATTATTATTATTGTTATTATTATTATTATTTGGTACACTACAAGCCTAAGGGCTATTAACTTGTTAGGCTAGCTTCCACAAGACAATGCCCTTGTGTGAAAATATAAAAACGGATCAAAGAGAATAAAGACGGATTGAGGGCTGCATAAATAAAACAAAACTATAAAAGCAACAAACAGACAAAGATCTATTTACTTCAGAGCTGTAAAATGCTAGAGGAAAAACTGGATGGTTAAAAGTCATTACTTATTCCTATATCAGAAGGTTCTTAGATACGAAACTGATTCAATTAAACTCAATACAAGATGACTAGGCAGTAATACTGAAAAGGCTTCACAATACAGTATAGTAATGTAGTCGCTTCACAATATAGTAATGTAGTCAATGAGTCTTCAATACTGGCTGGCACACGGTTCTGCACAGACCCTCACGGCATTAAGACTTCCATTTATTTATACTTTTTTTTTTTTTTTACGCCCGAGTTGTTCATTCCACTTGCAAACAGACTGGCATGTACCACCGGGGAGACCCTTCCACTTATCTTAGTCTCCCACGCTCTTGACACGCGAAAGTAACACACACAAAGCTCACAGAGAGAGAGAGAGAGAGAGAGAGAGAGAGAGAGAGAGAGAGAGAGAGAGAGAGAACTTTAGGGAAGTAAATGAAGAGAGAAAATTATGGTAAGAATTGTGGATCTCAAAATAAAACGTACAAGTGGAGTGATGCTTTCTGAAGTAAGCGTAACCATGGCTTGACTGAACGAGTATCTTAAAAGACTTGTTGAATGTTAAAGACAGAAAAAAGGTTAAGTAGGTTTGAAAACGGTTATGGGAGTGAACTGTTAAGGAATTAAGGAGATCATCTAGAGACTCTGACGTCGGAAAGACCCCCACACAAGCCTGAAGTAAGATGCTGTTGTGACTGAGGTGATATTGTGATTGAGTGGCTGACCTGGGTGTGTAAGGTGAAGGAGGAGACCGTCAAAATTCTACGGGTATAACATTACTCAGTATATCAGGGAAGGTGTATGGTAAGACAGAGGCCAGAGGGATTGTCAGAGACATACCGTGTCGGTTTACACAAGGGAGATGGCGTGTGAATCAAGTGTTTATTATAAAATTGATGGGTAAGAGAGCAGTTTGAATGTTAAGCAAAAGGTTATACGTAGCATTCCCGGACCTACGCACCTACAAAGAGCTCATGATAAAATCAATAGAGTGGCAACGTGGAGGATGGTGAGGTTGTATGATTGTTAAGAGCGATTTAAAAGTTATTCCTTTGGATGTGAAACCTCCTAGAATACAAAAAGATCCCACCATCCACATATAATACTAAGTCTATTTACGGAATTATTCAACTATTAATCTCCAGATTCCAATGACGGTTAGCCTCTGGTATGATAGAAACAATACCTAAATATTTACTATCATTCGTTTCTGCCCCAAAACAAAACAAGAGAAGGAAGTCTTTGTTACGGCACAACCATCAAATTTTAACGACTAACCTGAATTACTCGCTCACAATTATCACATCGGCATTACAAAGACAATTCTACGACCAGCACACCATAACAAAAAGAGACAATAAAAATATTCCTATTTTTCAATGTGCACCTACATTCACAAATGAAACACGGAGAAACAGGACCAAAAGAAGATAAATAAAATAAAAGGCCAAACTCATGCAAATGATAAAACAAGACGTTCGTAAGTCAACAGCAGTTGAAAAATCATAACAATTACGGCAGAGAAGCAAAGGTGCCTAGGCCTCTGAAGCCTTAGAGTTTCGTAATCCATTACACAACTAGAAGGAATCCTTCAGAGCTCTGGAATAAAAGGAAAAAAAGATGTCTTGGCACCGCTACAAAACACGGATGCTGACTCTTTGCGCAACAAGTATCACTCACGAATCTCAAGGCGCCGGCAGAAGATTCCTGTTGACATAAAACTTACTGAAACGGCAAAGCTGGATAATACCCTTTTTGGGCTAATCTAAATCATAAAGACATCAGTTGGGAAGAAGGAAATCAATAGTACCTGCAACTCGTCATGTTTGGCAACTACTATGCCTAAAAACCTTTACACGATTCTCTACAATAAGATCGTACCCAAAGAACTATTCCCCGTATTTCTCCCATTTCGCAAACATTTTCGTCAACATTTCCTTTCTGATTACCCGCTCCCCCCAAAAAATGCTACACAAACCGTGGACTGGATAAAAAAAAAAAAACAATCCTCTATAAATAGAGAAAGACCTTTTGAGGGCGTTATATATCCCTTACGACACTGCAGAAGCAGCAGCATCAACATTCCAATGAAAAACATTCGCGTAGGATGTCCACCTCAAAAGGAGAAAAAGATTCAGGATATCGGAATAAACCTCCCCGCCACCACCCGCCCCCGCCCAACCATGTTCACCTGTGAATGCCAGGCAGTAAACCTTTTCACGTAAACTCTATTCGGACGCACAAAGACGTCATCAAAGGGATTTGCAAAGCTACTGCCTTTCATGCTTCTGCAAGCAAAAAGAAGATTCGAAGTATCAAACACAAACGGGAAAAGATCACACTTCGGTTACTTTTAATCTTACTTTTTATTTTTTTTTGGGGGATGGGGAGTTTTTAAACGTGCTTATTTTCAATTTTAATGCTTTCCATTTAGATCATCTATAAATTAAACTGAATCCACCCCTGCTCAGGTTAATGGATTCTTCAGTGGGATCGACTTCTCATTGGAATATAGAATTTAGGCCACAGGCCAAGCGCTGTGACCTAAGAGGTCATTCAGTGCTGAAAGGGAAATTGAGAGTATAAAGGTTTTAAAGGTGTAACCGGAAGAAAACCTCGCAGTTCCAATATGAAACAATTGTTAGGAGAGGGTGCAGAGTAAGATGGATGAAAGAGATTTTGTACGGAGGTACAAGAAAAGGAATGAAAAGGGCTGCAGTTAAGGGCCGAAGAGACGCTGCAAAGAATCTTAAGTAATGCCTACAGTGCACCGAGTAAGGTGCACTGACGGCACTAACCCCTACAGGGAACTTCTCCTCATTGGTCCCTTGTATGGCTTGAAAATATACACGTAAGTTAATAATAATAATAATAATAATAATAATAATAATAATAATAATAATAATAATAATAATAATAATAATAACAGTATTTACTACAGAGGGCAAAGGAATACTAGCCTAATTTCCTAATTTTCACAGCTGAACTGACTGGTTGATTTAATACTTCATACTGGCGTCACACACATAGTTGAAGGAGTAAGAATTCATGTATCTACATAATAGCGTATTTCTCCAAGATTTATCCACCAGAAGTACACGTTGGAAAGATGAATAAATACTCTCAAATGGAGTAGGAGAAGATGGAAAATACAATATTAAACAACTACGAAAAAGAAGCAGCATCGCTCATCTGGCATTAAGAGAGATACAGGGAGGATACCTGATTAATGTTTCACACAGGAGTGGGAATTACCTAGTCGA
This sequence comes from Macrobrachium rosenbergii, assembly GCF_040412425.1. Taxonomy (NCBI): domain Eukaryota; kingdom Metazoa; phylum Arthropoda; class Malacostraca; order Decapoda; family Palaemonidae; genus Macrobrachium; species Macrobrachium rosenbergii. The sequence continues at coordinate 26,666,638 of NC_089793.1, read as the reverse complement.
AACTCTCTCTCTCTCTCTCTCTCTCTCTCTCTAGACACAAATAAACTTATAAACACAGCTACGACCCACAACAATTAAGTAATAAACAGGTACACAATTAACAGCTAAGGTCAACTGGGGGCACACCAGATTTTTAGGGAACGTACTCATATCACTTACTCCTCGCCCGCTATAAGGGCTCGAACACCGGTCGTCCAACTGCGGAGCTGAACGTTCTATATCACTTGCGCTTCAGGTCACAGGTCACAGAGAGAGAGAGAGAGAGAGAGAGAGAGAGAGAGAGAAAGTAAAACGCCACAAGAGCAACAGCGAGCCGTCCATCTCAAACCAATACATAAACGGTAAAAAATGTAAACAGACTTGCGCCCACGGGCGTCCTCAGTGGGGCAAACGAAATACCTTTACAAATTAAAGTTGCAATGACGACTGAGAGCCCTTTCACAAGGAGATACTGGGAGGGGGGAGGGGGGAGGGGGAGCTGGGGTTTGGGGAGGAGGCCAGAGTCCCTCCTGGGAAGTCTGAGGAGAACAAACATCGATTTTTTCTACTCTGGGGTTCTTAAAGGCTTCTGCTACTGCCGGCAGAGGGAGGTTTTAAGAGGTTGGGACTCCTCTCTTTCTCTTTCTTCACTGTGTCAACTCATAAGTAAAACCGTCTATGGAGGGGATTCACTCTCTCTCTCTCTCGTTCTCTCTTCGCTGTCAACTCATAAGTAAAATCGTCTATGGAAGGGACTCGCTCTCTCTCTCTCTCTCTGTGTCAACTCATAAGTAAAACCGTCTATGGAGGGGATTTACTCTCTCGCTCTCTCTTCGCTGTGTAAACTCATACGTAAAATAGTCAATGGAAGGGGCTCGCTCGCTCGCTCGCTCGCTCGCTCTCTCTCCTCTCTCTCTCTCTCTCTCTGTCAACTCATAAGTAAAACCGTCTACGGAGGGGATTCACTCTCTCCCTCGCTCTCTCTTCGCTGTGTCAACTCATATATAACACTGTCTATTTAGGGGATTCACTCTCTCTCTCTTCACTGTGTCAACTCTAAAGTAAAACCGACTATGGAGGGGACTCACTTTCTCTCTCTTCGCTGTGTCAACTCATAAGTAGAACTGTCTATGGAAGGGATACTCTCTCTCTCTCTCTCTTCACTGTGTCAACTCATTTCTCTCTCTCTCTTCACTGTGTCAACTCACGAGTAAAACCGTCTATGAGGCGACTCACTCACTCTCTCTTCATTGTGTCAACTCGTAAGTAAAACCGACTATGGAGGGGTCACACACACACTCTCTCTCACTTTGCTGTTTCAACTCATAAGTAAAACCGACTATGGAGGGGACTCACTCTGTCTCTCTCTCTGTCTCTCCCCCTCTTTGCTGTGTTAACACATAAGTAAAACTGACTATACAGGTAACTCAGTCTCTCTCTTCGCTGTGTCAACTCATAAGTAAAACCAACTATGGAGGGAACTCACTCTCTCTCTCCCCCTCTTTGCTGTGTCAACACAAAAGTAAAACTGACAATAGAGGGGACTCACTCTCTCTCTTCGCTGTGTCAACTCATAAGTAAAACCAACTATGGAGGGAACTCACTCTCTCACCCTCTTTGCTGTGTCAACAAGTAAGTAAAACTGACAATAGAGGTACCTCACTCTCTCTCTTCGCTGTGTCAACTCATAAGTAAAACCAAATATGGAGGGAACTCACTCTTTCTCTCCCCCTCTTTGCTGTGTCAACACATAAGTAAAACTGACCATAGAGGGGACTCACTCTCTCTCTTCGCTGTGTCAACTCATAAGTAAAACCAACTATGGAGGGGACTCACTCTCTCTCTCTCCCTATTTGCTGTGTCAACACATAAGTAAAACTGACTATAGGGGGGACTCACCCTCTCTCTTCGCTGTCAACCCATAAGTAAAACCAACTATGGAGGGGACTCACTCTAAATCTCTCTCTCTTCACTGTGTCAACTCATAAGTAATACCGACTACGAAGAGGACTCACTCTCTCTCTCCCCCACTCTTTGCTGTGTCAACAAATAAGTAAAACTGACTATGGAGGGGACTCACTCTCTCTCTCTCTCTTCGCTGTGTCGACTCATAAGTAAAACTGACTATGGAGGGGACTTGCTCTCTCTTTCTCTTCGCTGTGCCAACTCATAAGTAAAACCAACTATGGAGGGGATTCACTCTCTCTTTCTCTTCGCTGTCAACTCATAAATAAAACTCTCTATGGAGGGGACTCTCTCTCTCTCTCTCTCTCTCTCTCTCTCTCTCTCTCTCTCTCTCTCTCTCTCTCTCTCCACTGTGTCAACTCACAAGTAAAACCGTCTATGAGGCGACTCACTCACTCTCTTCGTTGTGTCAACTCGTAAGTAAAACTCTCTCTCTTTGCTGTGTCAACTCTAAGTAAAACCAACCATGGAGGGGACTCTCTCTCTCTCTCTCTCTCTCTCTCTCTCTCTCTCTCTCTCTCTCTCTCTCTCTCTCTCTCTCTCTCTCTCTTTGCTGTGTCAACTCATAAGTAAAACCCACTATGGAGGGGACTCACTCTCTCTCTCCCCCTCTTTGCTGTGTCAACACATAAGTAAAACTGTCTATAGAAGGGACTCACTCTCTCTATTTGCTGTGTCAACTCATAAGTAAAACCAACTATGGAGGGGACTCACTCTCTCTCTCTTCACTGTGTCAACTCATAGGTAAAACCGACTATAGAGGGGACTCACTCTCTCTATTCGCTGTGTCAACTCATAAGTAAAACCGACTATGGAGGGGACTCACTCTTTCTCTCTCTCTCTCTCTTTGTGTGTCACCTCATAAGTAAAACCGACTATAGAGGGGACTCACTCTCTCTCTTTGCTGTGTCAACTCATAAGTAAAACCAACTATGGAGGGGCTCACTCTCTCTCTCTTCGCTGTGTCAACTCATAGGTAAAACCGACTATAGAGGGGACTCACTCTCTCTCTTCACTGTGTCAACTCATAAGTAAAACCGACTATGGAAGAGACACTCTCTCTCTCTTTGCTGTGTCAACTCATAAGTAAAACACACTACAGAGGGGACCCACTCTCTCTCTTCGCGGTCTCAACTCGTAAGTAGAACCGACTATGGAAGGGACTCACTCTCTCTTTCTCTTCGCTGTGTCAACTCATAAGTAGAACCTACTATGGAAGGGACTCACTAACTCTCTCTCTCTCTTTGCTGTGTCAACTCATAAGTAAAACATACTATAGAGGGGACTCTCTCTCTTCGCTGTGTCAACTCATTAGTAAAACCGACTATGGAGGGGACTCGCTCTCTCTTTCTCTTCACTGTGTCAACTCATGAGTAAAACCAACTATGGAGGACATTCACTCTCTCTCTCTCTCTCTCTCTCTGTTTGCTGTGTCAACTCATAAGTAAAACCAACTATGGAGGGGACTCACTCTCTCTCCCCCTCCCCTCTTTGCTGTGTCAAAACATAAGTAAAACTGACTATAGAGGGGACTCACTCTCTCTCTTCACTATGTCAACTCATAAGTTAAACTGACTATGGAGGGGACTCGCTCTCTCTTTCTCTTTGCCTTGTCAATTCATAAGCAAAACCAACTATGGAGGGGATTCACTCTCTCTCTCTCTCTCTCTCTCTCTTCGCTGTGTCAACTCATAAGTAAAACCGACTATGGAAGGGGACTCACTCTCTCTCTCTCCCCACCCCCTTTGCTGTGTCAACACATGAGTAAAACTGGCTATAGAGGAGATCACACTCTCTCTTCTGTGTCAACTCGGATGAAAGGAAACACACAAAAATAGAATTCTTGCAGAACAAGAATAATCAAGCAATAAGAAATAACTTCAGGGAGAAAAGAAGGGCAGCAACGAGAATAAACAGAAGCAAGGAGAGATATGTATTAAGGAACTGGATGACATGGATAGAAACATGAGAAACGGTAGGATAAAGAAAGGCTATAGGGATACCAGGAAAATAAAGAATGGATACCAGGCAAGAAGCAGAATAGTGAAAGATGCCAATGGAAGTATTACGGCACAGGAAGACAAAGTACTGGAGATGGAAGAACTATTTCTGTGAGCTGTTAAACAGAGGAGACCCAGTAAATCCTATTGAAGGGAAACATATACAGGCACCAGATTTGGCAGTGGAGGAACCAACGCTGATAGATTTGAAGAATGCAATCAATAGCCTGATGAGTAATAAGGCACCTGGTCTAGATAACATACCAGCAGAGCTCCTTAACAATGGCGGCGAGATGTTACACTCGATTATTTTTGAGCTTCTGATAATGATCTGGAGAACAGAAGAGAGGCCAACAACATGGGAAACGGACAACATTATCCCGGTACATAAAAAGGGAGATAAGTCAGACTGCTAATCACAGAGGGATTACACCTCTGCCAACCTGCTATAAGGTACTAGCCAAAATTATGAAAGATAAATTAGAACCTTACATACCGACAGCACTGGACGAATATCAATGTGGATTCAGAAAAAGAAGATCAACAATTGACCAGATTTTCATTATTAGGCAGATAATGGAAAAACACTGGGAGTATCATAGAGATAATTATGTGGCAGGTTTTTAGACTTTAAACAAGTGTATGATAGCATCCATAGACCATCAGTGTGGAATACTATGAAGAATTTGGTATACCAGAAAAGCTTATAAACTTGGTAAAAGTGTGCTACAGGAATAGTAAGAGTTGTGTCCATGTGGGAACGAAAAAGACTGAATGTTTTGAAATTAAAACAGGTTTGAGACAGGGATGCCTTCTATCTCCAATGTTGTTTAATCTAATTTTAGAGAAAATAAAGCGGAGTATCGAGGAAGTTGAGGGTGGGGTAATCTTGGGAGACACAAATGCCAAAGTCCTTGCATCTGATATACAAAATATGGAACTTTTGTATATACCATTCAAAGAAACCGCTGCCAGAGTGGGACTAGAGATCGGTGGAAATAAAACCAAAACGAAGAGATTGTCAAGGAACAAACAACAAAATATGGTAGATACTGAGAACGTAAGGGAATTTAAATATCTAGGAAGTATGTTAACATCCAGAAATGAGATGGCGCGAGAAGTTCTGGGCAGAATTACAGTAGGGAACAGATGCTTTTTCAGTCTACAACATCTTTTGAAGAGAAGAAGCATCACAAGGTCTGCCAAATTAAGAATTTACGACACCATTATGGTTGTGAGATCTGGACAGTGAATAAACGTCAAGAACAAAGACTGCTGGTTTTTTAAAATAACATTTTGCGTAGAATAACAGTTCCCATTTACGATATAATGTGGTGTTCGGAGAAGGCACAACAAAGAAATGAGAATTTAACCAGACAACCGCTAATAACTGGCTATGTAAGATCGCAGAGGATACGTTGGGCTGGACATGTGGTTGGAATGGAAGAGGGCAGAATGCCTAAAGTGGTTAGGAAGGATCAATGGAAGGGAAAAGACCGGTGGGGAGACCGAGGATGAGATAGGAAGATAATGTGTTCAGAGATCTAAAAGAGTTGGGAGTGGAGGATCGTGAGAATAACCGGAGAGATGCAGCACTCAACAGGGGAACGTGGAGAGGTCTGGTGCAAGCGGCCACGTGGCCCGAGAACCACCGGAGCGAGCGAGAGTGAGAAGTGAGCAGGCTCTGGGGCTTTTTAATTTGGAACGTAGCGTTGTCTTAAATATTCATTCATTTCTGTTATTTGAAATCTCAGGTGTACAGTAGTTTCATTCTTCGGTCTACAGGGGTAACCAATCCAGTGGTCTGTAGGTGTGGTATGTTGTTATCTGACCTTTGGGTTTAGCATTTTGTTGACAGGTCTGTTGGTGTAGTCTGGTACTATCCAGTTTGTAGCTGTAGTTAGCTCTTCAGTTTTCTACAGGAAGTAGTTTCTTATTCTGTAATATATTGATCATGTTTCTATTCCCAGATCTTTAGATGCGTTTAGCAGTCTTATTCAGCCTTGAAAAAATGTGGATTTTCACCTGAGCGTGGAATATCCAAGCGACTTTCATATTTTAAGGTCAAGTTTTACTATAGTTTATATTGGACCACGGAATTATCGCTTGCCTGTTAATGCAATAGTGATTACCCGAGAGTTATGTGGCGATAATCAGAAGCGCGAATGTTTGATAAGAATAATCCTGTTGCGGTAGAAAGGTACAATATATACTGTGCTAATCGCCTACTAGTTGTGCTCACTTTGGCCATTGTCCTTGGACCTGTAATCATGTTGTGAAATATAGTCATAGATGGTTGAAGGGGTCATGCAATAACTGAGGTTGGGCCCCAACTTAACCTTCCTTCACTCAGGTATATAATAAATTGTGCATAGGCGCCACCAGGCTAGCCTAAGTAAAGACAGAAGCATAACTTACACCGACTAAGACTTGAATTGAGTAGCTTGGTTATATAGAATCATTCGTTGACTATCACTGGTGATGCAAAAATGAAACTGAATCACTTTATATATATATATATATATATATAATATATATATATATATATATATATATATATATATATATATATATATATATATATATATATATATATATATATATATATATATATATATATATATATATATATATATATATATGAGAAAGGGCACTGAAATTCTGAAATTATTTCTTGCAAAAACGTATAATCTATTTTACTGGTTGAATGATATGAAAAAATACATACTGTAATAAATGACGGAAAATCTTCAGAACTCTCTCATAAATTAAGCAAAGCTAAGCTGGAATCTCAGCTGAAATCAAAGAGATTTGTTACAAATAAATTATACTTGGCGAACAAATAGGCTACTTATATTCGGAATGTTACACGATAACTAGGCTAAGTAAATAAGGTTATTGAGGTAGCATATCTATTCAAGTTAAAATGAATTTTAGTTTATCCCCTCAATACTGGAAACTGGACAACTCGTTTCTAAATGTTAAATTCTTCCCTCACCTGTTCTGTAAGGCCTGTGTGAAAGAATCAGAACACAGGTTGCTTCTGAATGTAGAAGATAACCTTTACAAATTTCTGGAGAACTTTACCTGCCCTTTGAGTGGTCGCCATCTGTTGTCTCTTTGGGGAGATTGGTTTTCTTAAGCACGCTAGAGTCTCCCCGTAGGAGGGTAGTGGCGTCAGTGCACCTCATGCGGTGCACTGCAGGCATTTCTTATGGTTCACTGCTTCGTCCCTTCGGCCCCTAGCTGCAACCCCTTTCGTTCCTTTTACTCTCTTCTTCCATCTTACTTTCCACCCTCTCCTAACAACTGATTCAAGGTGCAACTGCAAAGTTTTCCTCTTGTTACACCTTTAAAACCTTTTTACTGCCAATTTCCCTTTCAGCGCTGAATGACCTCATAGGTCCCAGCGCTTGATCTTTGGCTTAAATTCTATATTCCATTCTATTCCATATTAAAATCTTAAAAAATGAAATTGTCTTCTCAAAATTTATGTTAATCTGGCACTAGATTTGCTGTCATTTGTTTTGGAATTTCAAAGTCTAGGTCCTATTATTTGGAATATGTAAATGAAATCAATGTAAATGATATCAAAATTATTACATACACACTTACAATAAGCAATGCAAAATACAAATCATTCAAGGTTACTGAAGAACAGCTTAAAACTGTATGTGGCTTTGCACAACGGGCTAAAATTCAGCTGTCCTACAAACACATTGAATAAACAACATGTACAACACATCCTTTGCAATCAGATCGCTACCAAATTGTTCAGACTTGCTTGCTGCTTGATGAATTGGTCTGGGTGGTGCAGCAGCTGCTGTGAAGAGGCCTCTGAGTGAAGACTGTTTTCTGAAGCGAAAGGGGACATGTGGATGACAATCTTTTGAAGGTGTTTATTCTCGAACCTCAAGTATCTGCAGAAATCTCTTGAGTTCTCTAAACTGCCTGTGCGTAAAATTGCTTAGGAAATAACCACTGTATTGAAATTTTGTGGAAGAAGCTGCAAGTCTGTCTGAATTAATTAAATATCTTTTACTTTCTGCATAGGAATTGCTATTAAGTCTTGCATTTTTGACACGACTACCCTTTATATTAGATAGTAATTTCACTTTCGAACTGGTGTAACCCTGTTGATGGTCATGAGCCAGTGGCTGAAATAGCTGTCGGCATTGAGTAAAAAATGTATCAGCATAGCAATAATTTTCATCTTTTCCTTTAACGTGTCTGTCATGAAGACAAGAAAAGAAATAGGAGATAAGAACATATATATTATATATATATATATATATATATATATATATATATATATATATATATATATGTGTGTGTGTGTGTGTGTGTGTGTGTAATATAAATGGAAGACTATAAAAATAAATGCGATTGTGCAAGCATGCGGACGTGTATATAAATATTTGAATAAAATTCCTTTTCTATTTGAGAATCTTAAAAGGATTAAGTATGGATTATGTTCTTCGACAAAGTACCTCTAAAACTGACCTGACGAGTGCAGTTCGTAAGATCCAGATGAAATATTTCGTGTTTTTTTTCAGGTTGTCATTCGTTTCCTCTTGATGGTTGCATGCGGGCTTTCTCTTTCACTTATTTACTTAATCCCCATAGACGGTTTTATTTATGAGCTGAGAGAGAGAGAGAGAGAGAGAGAGAGAGAGAGAGAGAGAGAGAGAGAGAGAGAGAGAGAGAGAGAGAGAGAGTCCCCATCCATACCAAATGTCTCTGGTTATTGTTTCCCCAAATGTTTCCCGGTATAGTTACCCAAATGTTTCCGGGTATTGTTTTCCAAATGTTTCCGAGTATTGTTACCCAAATGTTTTCAGTTTCCAGGTATCGTTTTCCAAATGTTTGTGGGTATTGTTTCTCAAATTTTTCCGGGTATTGTTACCCAAATGTTTTCAGTTTTCGGGTAATGTTTTTTTCCAAATGTTTCCAGGTATAGTGTTCCAAACGTTTCCGGGTATTGTTTCCCAAATGTTTATGGGTATTGTTTCCCAAATGTTTCCGGGTATAGTTTCTCAATGTTTCTAATTATTGTTTTCCAAAAAGTGTCTGGGTATTGTTTCCCAAATCTTTCCAGGTATTGTTTCACCAATTTTTCCTGGAGCCCTATTTCTTCACCTTCATTTAGCAGTTGTAAAACACCGAATCTGTGTCTAATTTCTATTCGGTATTCCTTCCTACACGTCTCATCGTTGAGCTTACCAGTGTCAAATTTTTCTCTCCTTTTATTCCTACTGTTCCATTTCATACTCAACTTGATCTTGACTCTGGCAATCACTAATTTATGGTCTGAGTCACAATCAGCTCCTCTGAAACCACGCACATCCATCAATGAACCTCTGAGTTTGTGTTGTATAAGTATGTGATCAATCTGATTGCTTGTTATTCACTTCTGCCACTGAAAAAGAAAAATGATCCTAATCCTTCTCAAAATCTGATCACTTCTTCCTTGGGACTAAGTCAAAATTTTCGGCGCAACATTTCATTTACAGCCATGAGCAACTTTTTCAGACATTTGGCCATCAAGTGATCATTTAGTTCCTACAAAGTTCGAGGGTCATTTATAACGGCTACGAGCCTTCATCATACTCATTACTTCCAGTGCTGTGGGACCCAAAAACCCTTTGTAAAATCCTACCACTAACTGCAACCCACCTGATACTATCATGTACTGTTTTCCTGGGTTGGTTCATAGAACGAATCTCGAAATAATTTTCCTTGAGTTTTACTTTCATTTTCATCTATCTGTTTATTAATCTGTTAAATTATTTCTTCATTTCTAATAACTGATCTCTCCTTTCTGCATTTCCTATTATTACCTTCTGTTACTTCGGTCAAGCGAACAACATATTCTTTGGAAGCTTGAACTTCAAAGCAATGGCCCCTGTATGCTGTTTCCATATAAATAGGGTTCCTCCATCTGGCAACATTACTCTTTCCTCCCTATTTTTGTCGTTCTTACAGTTATTATAGGCCTTAGGCTTAATTCCTATTCTTTGTCCGTGGTGTACACTCTGCTGATATCAAGTAGGTTATATGCGTTAGGCTTACTTTCTACTCTTTTTTTTTTTTCTCACCTATTTCATACGGCGACACGACATCAAGAATCTAGGCCTCACGGAACCCAGAATAAATAGTTGTGTGATGCTATTCTAATTATTGATTGACATTATCTAAGTCGCATAGTTAGCGTCACTGAAGCCGAAGTATAATCGAAAACAATGGATTTGTAATTGGGTAAAAAAAAAAAGTGAATTTTTTCACGCGTTAGATAATTCATACAATCAAAACGGACATAAACTACTAGCTTCGTAACGGAAAGGAGTTACGAAACAAGATCTAGACCTGTTACAAGTATTTCTAGGGTTACGGAAAAGGAGGGGTAGTGTGTGTGTGTGTGTGTGTGTGTGTGTGTGTGTGTGTGTGTGTGTGTGTGTGTGTGTGAGAGAGAGAGAGAGCGTGCGCCTATCCCCAAGGGGACAGGAGTACGGGGCGAAGGAGGGGGGAGGGGAATGAGATAGGTTTGTGGTGGGAGGGGACCCAAGCAACAGGTTACTGCTTTTGTCTTGACTACAACTTCTAAGTGATCGATTACGACTACAGAACTGCTACACCTCCTCCCCCCCCCCTCCCGCCCCCGCCCCTACCTCTTCTCAACCGCCCATATAGCTATGGCAACCTTCTTACTGAGAGAGAGAGAGAGAGAGAGAGAGAGAGAGAGAGAGAGAGAGAGAGAGAGAGAGAGAGACAGCGTTATCTCGGCTGTAGGGATGCCTCAACGATTCCTGGAATTGTTGATGATGGGTGAAATATATACAACATTTTCTTCGGATTTTTATTTTTTTGTCGCCATTTTCTTTTTTATGATTTTTGTTAACTGCAGCCCGTATACAGATAATTTCTGCCACTGTAATTGGCTTACCATTACTGCTACTGCTGATATCGCTAAGTGCCACACGCCATTGCCTCATTTCTTCTGATATTTCTCGACTGGCGTTTGTGTGTGTAAGCATTTACTAATTTGGTTATTTATCTTTAATACTTATTCACATCTGCATTTTATTACACCTGTCACCTTGACTTTTTTTCCATAAAAAGGCATTATATTACGAGGAAACTTTCTTAGCAATGAAATGGGATTCTTAACCTTCATAATATGAATGTCTGTACATTTGGAATAATAATAATAATAATAATAATAATAATAATAATAATAATAATAATAATAATAATAATAATAATTGGTCTGATGCCAGACGTTGATCTTTAGATAGAAATGCAGTGAAACTCAACATATGATACACTTAAAAGTGTCGATTATTTCTCGCTCTCTAATTGTGCAGAAGACGCTGTACTAACACAGGTGGCGATGTTGAACTTTCGCTCCCTAATCATGGTCCTGTTGTGTTTCAGATTTCAAAGCTTTACCTGCGATACTGACGAAATTATTCGAATGAATTTGAATAATGAGTAGGAATAATAATAATAATAATAATAATAATAATAATAATACTAATAATAATAATAATAATAATACTTCTTCACCCTAACAACCAGATGTTTAGCTTCCCTCTCCACTGCCTTGTTCACAAAAATGTCCGGGAACATTTGGAAAACAACACCCAGAAACATCTGGGAAACAACACCCGGAAACATTTGGGTAAAAATACCCGGAAACTTTAGGGAAACAATACCCAGAAACATCTGCAAAACAATCCACAGAATAATTTGAAAAAGAATGCCTGGAAACATTCGGAAAATATTACCCTGAAATATCTGGGAGAAAATACACAGGAACATTTGCAATACAATACCTGGAAAAATTTAGGTAAAAATACCTGGAAACATTTGGAAAACAATAACCGGAAAAATCTGTAAAACAACACACAGAAACATTTGGAAAACAATACCAGGAAATATTTGGGTAATAGTACCCGGAAATATTTGGGTAATAGTACCCGGAAACATTTGGAAAACAATACCTGGAAACGTTTGGAAAACAATACCTGAAAACATTTGTAAAATATATTTGGAAACTAATACCTGGAAACAATTGGAAAAAATACCAGACACATTTGGGAAACAATACATGGAAGCATTTGGAAAACAATACCAGGAAAGATTTGTAAAATAATACCTGCAAACATTTGGAAAATATTACCCAGAAACATTTGGAAAAAACACCCAGAAACATTTGGGAAACAAGACCTGGAACATTTGGAAAACAATATCTGGAAAGTACATTTGGAAAACAATACCAGGAACCAGAAACATTGGGAAAACAATACCAGGAAGCATTTGCAAAACAATATCCAGAAACATTTGGAATACAAAACAGAAACATTTGGAAAAAAAATACCAGAAACATCTGGAAAACAATAAACGTAAACCGGAAACATTTGAGAAACAATACCTGGAAACATTTGGAAAACAATATTTGGAAACATTTGGAAAACAATACATGGAAACTGGAAACATTTGGAAAACAATACATGGAAACTGGAAACATCTGGAAAACAATACATGGAACCATTTACAAAAAAATATCCAGAAACATTTGGAAAACAAAACCCAGAAACATTTAGATAAAAATACCCGGAAACATTTGGAAAACTACACGCGGAAACATTTTGGTAAAAATACCCAGAAACATTTGGAAAACAATACCTCGAAACGTCTGGGTATAAATACCCAAAATATTTGGAATACAACGTCCGGAAACGTTTGGAAAACATAACAGGTAACATTTGGAAAGAGATACCAGAAAACAAGTGGGAAGCAATACCCGGAAAATTTGGAAAACAATACCTAGAAACCGGAACATTTGGGAAACAATACCAGGAAACATTTGTGAAACAATCCCCGGAAACATCTGGGAAACAATACCCGCACACTTTTGGAAAACAATAATTAGAAACATTTGGGAAACAATACCCGAAAACATTTGGGAAACAATACCCATAAACATTTGGGAAACAATACCCGGAAACACTTAAACTCAGTACCTGGAAACATTCGGAAAACAATACCCGGAAACTGAAGACATTTGGGTAACAATAACCTGAAAATTTTGAGAAACAATATCCACAAACATCTGGAAAACAATACCTGGAAACTGAAAATATTTGGGTAACAATACCCGGAAACATTTGGAAAACAATAACCGCAAACCGAAAACATTTGGGTGACAATACCCAGAAACATTTGGAAAACAACACCCGGAACCGAAAACATTTGGATAACAATACCCGGAAACATTTGGAAAGCAGTACCCGGAAACCGGAAACATTGGAAAACAACTCCAATAGAGCAGCTTCTTAATCTTCCCCGCTCGAGCGAAATCCTGGCCGGGTTTCAACCTCGCCCTTTTTAAGAGCTCGGCCGTATTTAGTGCAGCTTCCGGCGGTTATTATAAAGTTTACGATTCAATTAACATTTAATACGGCCGTAAGGAAGTCAAATACCTAACTGGAATGTATTTACTTCAATCAGAGTCTGGACTGGCATCCTAGATATTATTTCGCAGATGTATTTTTATTATCTTGTTAATTGTAGTTTCAGGCGGACCAACTGCTTGCTAATTATTCTCAGAGTATTTAATTCTCCTCCTCAGAATGTTTCCGGTGATGCTATTCACCAGGCAAGCGCCCTGGAAGCTCTCTCTCTCTCTCTCTCTCTCTCTCTCTCTCTCTCTTCGCATGCTCTGCAAAGAGAGAGAGAGAGAGAGAGAGAGAGAGAGAGAGAGAGAGAGAGAGAGAGAGAGAGAGAGAGATTAATTCATATAGTTATTTTCGTCTGGAATCGTCTGTTCGAGAGAGGCTGTTCTGTCGATACTATTTTCAGCCGAAATCCATGCTCATTGCCATAACAACCATACCGTGATGTAACCTCCTCCTTCCGCAGAGAGAGAGAGAGAGAGAGAGAGAGAGAGAGAGAGAGAGAGAGAGAGAGAGAGACGATCAGGTAACCCTCTCAACGCCAATTTTCAATCTCAACAATGTTCAGTATTTGCCCTTAGGAGTAGAAAGACGAGGGCACTCGACGTCCGACTTATACAAGTCTCCCTTCTCTTTCCTTCCGTTTCCTCCGGATCTTATATATATATAGACACTTGAATTACCGGCTCGCCCTCGAAGAGCTCTCTCTCTCTCTCTCTCTCTCTCTCTCTCTCTCTCTCTCTCTCATCACCCTTACTGCCGAGGGGTAACTGGCTTGCGGTTGCGCAACAAACAAACGTACGCTTTCAAAATAAACAGATCTTTGCTGCACTACCCATATTTGAAGACATAAACAGAAGCTCTCTCTTCTTCTATGATAGTAACTGACACCGTCCCTCTCTCTCTCTCTCTCTCTCTCTCTCTCTCTCTCTCTCTCTCTCTCTCTCTCTCTCTTCAAAGACAGAGAAGAGGAGGAGGAAGAGGAAGCTTCGGTTTCAATATCGACTCTTTAAAGAGAGATCTCGAAAGGCCGAATACAAATATATTCCTTACACTTGACTCTAATCCCCTTGGGCACTGGCTTTCGGAAAACCCGGACGTCTAGGAAAGATTTCCAACCAAAGTGCTACAGAGGAAGTTTAAGAAGAGAAAAGGTAAAGGGAACTAATGCAGTACACACACACACACACACATACACATACATACATATATATATATATATATATATATATATATATATATATATATATATATATACATATATATATATATATATATTATATATATATATATATATATATATATATATATATATATATATTATACATACATATAGATATAAATATGTATATACATACATATACACACATATATGCATATATAATACCTAACTATACATACATACATCTTTTTTTTCAACCAGATTTTCACTCTAACTGGAGAAGCTCTGGAGAAAAACACAAAAACACACGCAGTACGGTCAATGCTACATTTGCGGAATAATTACTAATATTTGACATTCATCAGCAGCGCGTAGATTCCCCTCATTCTCACTGCACCGTTGCTTTTTCTTCATGACGAACTATCTCAGACGACTGATCCATGTTTACCTTAAGTCACCTGTTTACCTACTGGTCTCCACATTTCCCACCCTTTCAATTCATTTTACGTCACGTATAGTATGTAAACAGTTCATCACAATAGCTTCAGCCTGTTTCTTTTATTCGTTCTGAACTTTCAAACTTCAGTTCAGCAAAGGGGGAGCTGGCCCAACAAACCCTTCATACATATCCCCCTTGACTTCCTGAGAGACTCAGGTTCTTCATGCAAATTTCTTTGTTCCCCATACCCTGAGAATTGTCCCATTCAATAATCCTAGCATCAACGGCATCCACCAACTGCATCGATTCTTCCATCATCCAAATTAACACTCACTGCTACATCTTCCTGGTTTCCAATGACCTTACTTAACCTTACAACTGCTGACATTTACCCTCACCTTTCGCCTCTTGCAAACGAACGCTTTCAAGGCCTTTCAGGTGTGTCTGCCAATATCTTTAAACAGCACTGTTTCAACTACAGAAATTATCAGTTCCACCCTTTATGCATTTTCATTGCATATCTTTTCATTTAATCTCCTGATATATATATATATATATATATATATATATATATATATATATATATATATATATATATATATATATATATATATATATATATATGTATGTATTTATATATTGTTCGACTTTCGCTCGTGGCAAGATTTTTCCTACGAGACCCACAAACTATTCATTTCAAGGCTTTTGCTTTCAAGTTTGTGACTGAAAAAACTCTAACGGTACTTTTATATAGCTTTCCAGAGCTGCCGTTGACAACACGAAAGAAAATACGACTCGCTACGTGTACAGCTTTCTATAAATGTCTTCAAATTCTCTACGAGCGAACATGACGAATATATCTCCAGGATTAGGGTATAATTCATTCATGAACAATTTGGCGGCATCACGTCCATCTCTCGTGTGGACAATATACTGAAGAGTGAACGTGATGTATCGAGACTATTGGTGTACTATATTCCACTCCTCTTCTCTTCCTCCTATAGCCATTTGTCTTATTGTTTACATTACAGATCGAATCTGACCTCAAGATGACACACTGAACAGCATGTTTTTCGGGGCACGTAGGAATACAGGCCTTGCAAACCCGTTTTATCACTTTTAACACAGCTATATTTGGTTGAAAGTTCAAAAATCATAAGCCCTAGTACTATATTTTTTATATTATTTCTATCATTTAATGACTTTGCTAAAATGACTTTATTCTCGTCTGTCCCACTAGAGAGAGAGAGAGAGAGAGAGAGAGAGAGAGAGAGAGAGAGAGAGAGAGAGAGAGAGAGAGAGAGAGAGAGCTGTAAAACTAAAAGCTATTGCTTTTAGTTTGCTAAAGTAATTCCACGGTTACGATTATGAAAACCCATCAAAGGCGAAGAACTTCAAGCTAATAATAATAATAATAATAATAATAATAATAATAATAATAATAATAATAATAAAAACAACAACAATAATAATAATAATAATTCCAATCTGTTTCATTAATAATAAAGAAAATTTTACTACCCTTCTTTCTGCAATAAACAACACGACTCTGTAACTAACACTTTGCTTGGTGTCTTAGAAATATTAGAATAAGAATCAAAAGCGAAAAAATTCCTTTTAATGAACAATATCATTGCTGAACATTCTGAACAAAAATTAAGAGTATGCGTGATTATAGATAAGCTATAAACAAAAAATAATAAAAAAGGAAACAATGAAATATCCGATTACATAACTGGAAAATATATGTTTCCTTAAAATTCGTGTCTTTTGTGTATTTTCCAATACATATTTTTCACGTCTAAAAACTCCAAAATCTCTGCCCACGATCCTGCGAATTATTCCTTATTCCCTTTCTTAAAGAAATGTCCTCAGATACAGGTAAGCGGATTGCAGGTTGCAAGGTGAATCCGTGTGACACTGAACATCATTCTTTATTATTTCTCAATGGAAAAATCTTTAAATATCGGATAGAGGATTTATACGGTAGAACTGAAATATAAAATTTATGCCAAAATCCATGCGCTGGGAGGCATGAGGTCATTCAGAGCTGACAGGGAAAACCTCGCAGTTGTACTATCAAACAAAATTATTATGAGAAGGTGGAAAGTAAGATGGAAGAAAGAGAATATGAACGGAGGTATAGTAAAAGGAATGAAAGGGGTTACAACTAGGGCCGAAGGGAAGCTGCAAAAAAACCTCATTAAGTAATGCCTACAGCGCACCGCGTGAGGTGCACTAACGGCATTAACCACCTACGTTGTTTATGCAGCTGAGAATGTTGTCCTACTTTGTAGCAGCAACTGTGCGGCATTAAACTCTGACGTCGGCCTGAAGCATTCATTCAAAACAAAGTTTCTGAACTACGCGCAACCCTCCCATCTCGACGATGGATAGTATTAGTTTTCCTGCCTTTTAAAGTTGACCTGCAGCATCAAATCCGCCGAACAACATTCGGTCACGATGCCGTGCACACACAGGAAAGGCAAAACAACATGTCCAATTACTTGTGACCAAGGGGAACTAGCAATAGCATCGCCATCGCAGAGAAATCGGACACACACCAAACGAATAAGGTCCGCAGTTATCTAAGGTCTGAAATAACACTCAGAACATTCGACACAAAATCTAAATGAAAGAAGCAGCATCATAAATTTTCTTTGAAGATAAAGTGGCTGCTCAAGAGGAATAAGTGCAAATAGAACTATAATAACGACCCCTTAGATATCGCCCGTCTTCCAATAATGATTTCAAATTGATATGGAGAGAGAGAGAGAGAGAGAGAGAGAGAGAGAGAGAGAGAGGAGAGAGAGAGAGAGAGCTTGACTTCACGATGTTATTTATTCAATCATTAATTTGGTAAGATTTATCTTGACCCACATACTTATTTACTTTCTTCATTTGTGGCGTGGAGAAGTTTCATTACTGAGAGAGAGAGAGAGAGAGAGAGAGAGAGAGAGAGAGAGAGAGAGAGAGAGAGAGAGAGTAAAATTCTTTAATTACCGACCTGCAGCCTGCACTCCAACGCAAACGACGCGACGTCCCATAGGAGACAAAAGGGGAGGCGTTTTCGTAAAACGGGTCAGTCAGTCAGAAGCGCGGTGCTGAAGAAACCGTCCATCCCATAGAGGTCCATCCTCTTTTGAGGGTGAAGCCCCCATACCGTGACAGAACCATATCCCAGTAGGGGCCATTTCGAAATATCGCCCGGAGGGAGCCACCAGAAGAAGGAAGGAAGGAAGGAAGGAAGAAAAGAAAGAAGGAAAAAAGGAAGGAAGAAAGGATATAAGGGCTGAAAGGCTGGCACTGCTGGAATGAATACTGGCTATTTCTGAAGGGACGCTTCAGGCTATATAGAGAGCTCTGATGGGGCCGTATGGAATAAACCTTATTGCAGGAGATGGAACGACGACCAAATGGAGGAAATAAAAATTTGTGTGAACGACATGTAAGGATATTGCTCTAATTTTGAACTGACACGTGTACGGAGTGTGAAATGAATACATACATAATGACAAGTATGTACATATGTGTATATATAATATATATGTACATATATATTTATATACATATATATATACTGTATATATATATATTATATTTACATATGTTTTATATATAATATATATATATATATATATATATATATATATATATATATATATACATACATACATACACATACGTACTTGTCATTTATGTATGTATTCACTTCACACTTCCGTCCACGTGTCAGTTCAAAAGTACAGCAATATTCTTACATGTCGTTCACACAAATTTTTATATCTCCATTTGGTCGTCGTTCCATCTCCCGCAATAAGATTTATTCCATACGGCCCCATCAGAGAGTTCTCCGGCCCGAAGTGTCCCTTCACAAATAGCCAATATTCATTCCAACAGCGCCAGCCCTTACATCCTTTCTTACTTCCTTGTTTTCTTCCTTCCTTCCTATCTTATTTCCTTCCTTTCTCCCTTCTTTCCTTCCTTTCTTTCTCCCTTCCTTCCTTCCTTAATGTGGTGGCTCCCTCTGGGCGATATTTCGAAATGGCCCCTAATTGGATTTGGTTCTGTCACGGTATGGGGCTTCACCCTCGGAAGAGGATGGACGGTTTCTTCAGCCCCGCGCGTCTGACTGACTGACCCGTTTTCGAAAACGCCTCCCTTTTGTCCCCGATGGGACGTCGTTTGCGTTGGAGTGCAGGCTGCAGGTCGTTAATTAAAGAATTTTGCTCTCTCTCTCTCTCTCCACATAATGAAACCTCTCCATGCCCAGAGAAAACGAAGGAAGTAATAAGTTTGTGGGTCAAGATAAATAACACCGTGAATTCAAATTCTCTCTCTCTATCGAGTTGAAATCGTGACTGGAAGACGAGCAGCATCTATGAGCTTGTCAAAAAGTGAAGATGTCTTCGTTATCAGTTCTGTTTGTAAGTTTATATATATATATATATATATATATATATATATATATATATATATATATATATATATATATATATATATATATATATATATATATATACATATATACACACACATATATATATAATATATATGTGTGTATATCTATATAACATATGTATGTACGTGTGCGTTCACAACTTTCACAGTCTAAATTACATATAAGCATCTTGAGCAGTACGTTAACTTTATTAACTCAAACAGCATTTACTTCTCCCTTGATACAACCTTACACTTCACGTAAAAAGGTTAGCCAGGCAAAAGAGAAGTTGGAACTGGTAAAAAAACAAATATATATATATATATACACTGTATATATATATATATATATATATATATATATATATATATATATATATATATATATATATATATATATATATATATATATATATAAGTGAAGGTCGAGACTTTCGTTCATATAATAATAAAGTTAGAAAAAGAAACAACCAGGATTTTGAATTCAATCCGAAAAACTCTCGGCCCCATTTGATAACCAAATCCGAGTTGTTATTGCTATCGTCAACGCATTAGTTATTATTTACGAATATGAGACCATATATTTTCATCTTATTTCCTTTAATTCAGGCCCAGATATAAAGAACCAACTGAATCATCTCAGACTGCATAAACATACTCTTTTACTTTTCCTCAAATTGGACGAGAATTTATTCGACCAGGAAGCGAGACCGACCGATCCAAATTTATTCCTTTCTACATTAAACGATCAAAGCGAAGCGGGCAATGATAATGGTCGTTCGTGTAGTGATATACAAACTTTATCGATGAGAGAGAGAGAGAGAGAGAGAGAGAGAGAGAGAGAGAGAGAGAGAGAGAGAGAGAGAGAGAGAGACACACACACACAGATGGTATGACATTAACTGGTGTGCGCTACACGTCCGTGCCAACAATTTAGATAGCGACTTTAGAATAAAACTCAGGTGAATAGAGAGAGAGAGAGAGAGAGAGAGAGAGAGAGAGAGAGAGAGAGAGAGAGAGAGAGAGAAAGAGAGAGAGAGAGAGAGAGAGAGAGATAACCACCTGCAATGAAAATAAAACAACACACTCATACAGACTGCATGACAATGATTGGTCAGAGCTACGCGTTCGTCTGCCAACATTCAAGGCACGGCGCCCTTAAAGCAAATATCATGAGAGAGAGAGAGAGAGAGAGAGAGAGAGAGAGAGAGAGAGAGAGAGAGAGAGAGAGAGAGAGAGAGAGAGTCCTGTCATATTTGTCTGGCGTTCAGTTGCAGACCTATCATGACCAGTGTTTTGGGTGAGTGGAAGCGAGTAAGGAGGATCTCATTTCTTCCTCTTAATGTCTTGTACCTTGTCAGTGATGGGCTCCCCCGTCTGGAGCAAATGCGGAAGTCATTTCGAATTCCGCGTCCAGAATTCTCATCACCAGTTGATTCTGGGTTGCATACACGTTAGTCGATTTTGGGTTGTATAAACTGTAGTTGAATTTGGGTTGTACAAATGGCAGTTTATTCTGATCTGCATTAAATTCTGGGTTTTATAAACGGCAGTTGATTCTAGGTTGCATAAACAGCAGTTGATTCTAGGTTGCACAAACGGCAGTTGATTCTGAGCTGTATTGATTCTGGGTTCTATAAACGGCTGTTGATTCTGGGTTGTATAAACGGCAGTTGATTCTGAGCTGTATTGATTCTGGTTCGTGTATAAACGGCAATTGATTCTGGGTTGTATAAACGGCAGTTGATTCTAAGCTGTATTGATTCTGGGTTCTATAAACGGCAGTTGATTCTGGGTTGCATAAACGACAGTTGATTCTGGGTTGTATAAACCGCAGTTGATTCTGGGTTTTAAATGGCAGTTGATTCTGATTGTATAAACGGCAGCTGAATCTGGGCTGTCTAAGTTTGTTTGTCTGTAGAAGCAATTCCAATCAGGAATGCTTTACCTTCTAGATCTAATGACTTCGTTCTATCTAATGTAGATATTTGTACCGTATTAATATAATTTTACGAACTCTTTAACAAAAATAAAATACACTCAAACAGGGAGTGACTCAGATGCCAAGAAGCAGTGCGGTCGTAATCTAGACTTCTAAATAAACTTGAGACACTTCTTACGTGTCAAAATGTAAGGGCTGTATCAATGGTAAGCCTTGTGATGTGGAAAGCCAGATCTTGCCACGAGATTAAGGTTAAGTTTTCCTTCATGCATTTCAATTTACTTATTGAATTTAGTGATTAATTTGGGAATATAAAATTTAGGCCTAAAGCCAAGCCTTGGGACCCATGAGATCATTCAGCTTTGAAAGGAAGATTGAGAATAAAAAGACTCTAAATGAGTAACAGGAGGAAACCCTCGCAGTTGCATAAATGAAACAATTGTTAGGAGAGGGTGGAAAGTAAGATGAAAGAGAGAGAATATGAACGGAGGCAGGGTAAAAGGAGTGAAAAGGGTTGCAGCTAGAGGCCGAAGGGACGCTGCAAAGAACCTTGAGTAATGCCTACAGTGCACCGCGTGAGGTGCACTGACGGCACTACCCCCCTACGGGACTGCATCAAGTAGACACGCCAGAGGTCAGGTTGAAGAGATGTCAAAAGCATAACATCACCTCTAGACACAGAAATAGTTTTACATTTCGATAAAGACTCGAGTGTAAGACAGGATAGAATTGCTCCTCCGTTGCATACTTAAAACACGTCTCAAGAACAGACATTTCTATATTAAAACGGCAAATCTTTCAAGCACTGTCACCGTACCAACACGTCAGTCAAAACGACAGGCGGATTATTTCCAGTCCTACTGGAACCCAAGCGATGAATTTTTCGAAATAAAACCGTAGCCCATGAACTATCAACGGTGGAATGCATAGCAGTCGTTCACGATGGTCTAAAACATATGAACGGAGGTACAGTAAAAGAAATGGAAGGGGTGGTCCAAATTTTCTTTCTGTCCTTTTCGTGGGAACCCACGGCGTCAATAACCTAGATGTTGTAACGTCGGTTTTAATAGCCACAAATCAATCAGTCAGTCGTTGGAACCCGGGACATGAACGACCTTTCATGTCAGGGTCCATTGGTCCACCTCACAAGAGCTGGAACTTTTTTTTTTTGTTCTTGACCTCAGCAGTGAAACGGGATGGCTTCGTATGTATGTATGCATGTATGTATGTATGCATGTATGTATATATATATATATATATATATATATATATATATATATATATATATATATATATATATATATATATATATATATATATATATACATACGGTGAAATGGGATGGTCATGTGTATGTATGTATATATATATATATATATATATATATATATATATATATATATATATATATATATATATATATATATATATATATATATACATACTCAGTGAAATGGGATATACGTGTATGTTATATATATATATATATATATATATATATATATATATATATATATATATACATATACACATATACATGTGCGTGTGTGTATACATACGTCCCCAACAAAAAATAAATACATAAATAAATAAATAACTAAATAAGAGACCACACATTCCCCAACTCAACGTTAACATCAATTCTGCATTAGAGTTCAAGGATATAAATGTAGAGCTATTCAGCTCCAGCCACCAACAACTCCCTTTAGAAGGCGCTTATTGGCCCTCAGCCTCGTACCGAGTCGGATAAAAACACGCTCTTGAAAAAAAAAAAAAAAATAATAATAATAATAATAATAATAATATTATTATTATTATTATTATTATTATTATTATTATTATTATTAGTAGTAGTAGTAGTAGTAGTAGTAGTAGTAGTAGTAGCCATATTATATTGAACATTCCGATTCCATCAGCAGAGTTTACTTCTACAGTCAAGCTTCTGTACACAAAAAACCAAGAATCATTTGAAAATTAAAGAAAATTTATTATTATTATTATTATTATTATTATTATTATTTATTATTATTATTATTATTATTATTATTATTTTTATTATTATTATTCACACATTCATCCGGAACGCGACAGAAAGATGAAATGTCTATTTTTAACAAAAAAATATGCAAAGTCTTTACATGCAAATCATGAGCAAACTTTTAGGCTATAATTAAATGAATGAATAAATAAAAAAATGCACTAACTAATTACTTAACTAATTAATTAATTAGTCGCATGTGGCAAGAGTTAATACAAGTTTAAAAAAGGCCAGAAGCACAAAGAGCGGAAACTCTACGTTTTCAGTTAACCAAATTTCGATTAATTGGCCACCGGCCACGCATATTTTTGTTCCTGGCTCGTTTCCGCAAGTTCTTACAAAGAAAGAAAGAAAGGTGAATTTAGACCAAAGGCCAAGCGCTGGAATCTATGAGGTCATTCAGCGCTAATGGGGAAATTTATAGTAGAAAGATCCGAAAGGTGTAACCGGTGGAAAGCTCTGCAGTTGCACTATGAAACAATTGTTAGGAGTGGGTGAAAGAAAGAATATGAATGGAGGTACAGTAAAAGGACTGAAAGGGGTTGCAGCTAGGGAACGAAGGGACGCTGCAAAGAACCTCAAGTAATGCCTACAGTCCACCGCGCGAGAGGTGCACTGACGGCACTAACCCCCTCTCCCCAACGGGGATAACTTCTGACAAATGCTTTGAAGGCGGAGAAAGCTGTAGTTGCTTTTCTTTGAAATAGAAAGGCAAAAGTGAACAATATCAATTGCCGTTTGACAATTTAATTTTCGGAGGACAAATGGAATAGCCAATTTGGAAGAACTAATGTTGGTTGCAAATTGATAATGTCTGCGTCAACATGAAACTTAAAAGGAAGTAATAACGAAAATTAAATGCAATTAGATGTACAAGTCAATTATTCATTCCATTAAAGAAACAACATAATAAAATTGCTTAAGCTGCAATAAAACAAGCGTTTTTACTTATTTATTGATACTAATGCTTATAATGTGCGTGAAGAAAATTATAAGTCTCATTAATCTTGGGTCAAATGATCCAATTATACATAATGGAAGCACTATCCTGCTAGTCTTCAGGTGCTTTCTCACTTTTCATATAGGGATCTTCAGCTGATGATACATACATATACATATACATGCATACACACACATTATATATATATATATATATATATACATATATATATATATATATATATATATATATATATATATATATATATATATATATGTATGTATGTATATATATATATATATATATATATATATATATATATATATATATATATATATAAATGTATATATATATTATAATCACATTATAAAACTGGCTTTTAACTCACTGACAATAAAAATAATAATCGTCATAAAACTTGATATATCAGACCTCTGATAATATGGAGGAGGAGGAGGAGGAGGAGGAGGAGGAGGCCGGGATTTCACGAAATTAGGTGACAAATTTCATGACCATGCAGCATGATGACACGGGCTAAATTTCATATTGGATTCTGTGATTTCCCGACGCGTAAAAAAAAAAAAAATAGCACATACACACTACACACACACACACACACACACACACACACACACAGACCGGGTCGTTTTCGATATCCTGCGTGCCTCCAGACCGTAAATATCGTCTCCCGGGACATTTAAATCCGTATCTCTCCCAGTCTCTGAAAATTTTCATATAAATATTAGCCCAATTCTACTAAACAGCAGAGAGAACACTTCTGTAGCAATGAAATCAGCCACTTTGATCGGTGTATTGAATAATCCTATTCCCAGAACATATCCGCATACAGCTTTTTTGAATTAGCAATGACCGATGTTATTCATAACTTAACGTCCCATTGGAACTAAAAAAAAAAAAAAAAAAAAAAACATTTTATTAAAGGAATAAACCGATATGTACATTTCACCTAAACCTGATGAGATGTCATAAAAACAAATATACGTACGTGCTCAATAAAATCAATAAGGTAATCAATTAATTGATCGATTAATTGATAAAGCCTTTTAAGTTAACCTACCAAAATATGAAAATAGAAAGTTAAAACTTTTCACAAAACATAAATGAATAGATACATATATAATATAAATTACTTTTTCACAAAACATAAATGAATAAATAGGTAAAATAAATTACTTTTCACAAAATATAAATGAATAAATAGATAAAATCAATTACTTTTCACAAAACGTAACTGAATAAATAGATCAAATTAATCACTTTTCACAAAACATAAATGAATAAATGGTATGAATAATTAAAGATAAATAAATTCCTTTTTACAAATAAATTGAATAAATAGCATAAATAAATTAAAAAAAATACTTTTGACAAAATATAATTCAATAAATAGCATATAGATTAAAAAATAAAATGAATAAGTCGATACAGAAGACTAAAGACACACACCTATTCCAAAATACAGGAGTGAATAAGATAATAAGTCAATACACAGTAGAGGAGCCCTGAGCTTCCGCCCTTGGAAGGTCATGAGAGGAGGATCAAACGGAAGCGTAACAGCACAACTGCTTTAAACTGAAAAAAAAGAAAGAGAGAGAGAGAGAGAGAGAGAGAGAGAGAGAGAGAGAGAGAGAGAGAGAGAGAGAGAGAGAGAGAGAGAGAAGAGAAAGTTTAGAGGCAACAGCTGCTTTCCTTTTCAAGTCAACGGCAGGTTAAAGAAAACACCTTCAGTGTGAGAAAGAGAGAAAGAGAGAGAGAGAGAGAGAGAGAGAGAGAGATTGGAGGCTGTAGCTGCTTTTCTTTTCAAGTCAATAGCGGATTACAGAAAACACCTTCATTGAGAGAGAGAGAGAGAGAGAGAGAGAGAGAGAGAGAGAGAGAGAGAGAGAGAGAGAGAGAGAGAGAACATTCAATGTAACGTAAACAAAATGCTCACGTGTACAATATATACATAGACACAGTATTACAATTGAAAACAACACGTATAGAGTTCAAGTTGCCAACAGCCCACATTACAACGGTTTTGTTTGATGAACATTTACATTTATATATTTTCCTTTGAATCTTGTCATTGCATCAATTCAGGTATTGTTGTTATTATTATTATTATTATTATTGTTATTATTATTATTATTATTATTATTATTATTATTATTATTATTATTATTATAGACCCAAAAGAGTAAAAAGTAAACTAACTTGACGTTTTAACTAGGTACTTCTGCCTTTTCTTATATTCTACAAAATCCTAATAAATTTCCAAGGTAATTTCAAGACAGAGGAGGAGGGGCCGATGCTGGAGAAGAAGAAGAAGAAGAAGAAAAGGAGGAGGAGAAGGAGGAACCTGAACAAAACACAAACAACTTCTGTAGTTGGCCCGACTCCTCTGGTGACAAAACTCACTCCCTTGGAAGACAAAGGGGAGACCTTACCTCAGGCTCATCACGGAATCCACAACAAACCTCCAAGATACGATCTTTTTTTTACCTGTATACCTGTCCCGAAAACGAAAAAAAAAAATAATAAACAAAAAGAAAAAACTTCGTATCTGTAACACATAGATCACCTTCATTCTTGCTCTGCTGGCTTTCAGGCCTTCTTGTGACCCGTTGCCTTATATACACTGCCGGTTAGTTTTGCCATACGTTCCAGTATTATTATTATTATTATTATTATTATTATTATTATTATTATTATTATTATTATTATTATTATTATTATTATTATTATTCAGAAGATAAACCCTATTCATATGGAACAAGCTTCCCAAGAATATGGTGTTCATTAGGAAGAAGTAAAAGGAGGTAAAGGGAAATGCGGAAAGAAGAGGTCTCGATTATTAAATTCGCTTATTAAAAAAGGAAAAATAAAATAAGTTAATAAACAGATAAAAAATGTATTAAAATGCAAGTTGAATAGTATTAGGGTAGTAATGCATTGCATCTTCACTTGACAAATGATAAATGCTCAGTTTTAGTTTACAGGAGGGCATTAACCTACCACTCATACTCATCTTACTTTATCCTCACGTTTTGCTCTGATTTCCCACAACACTCACCACACTTATGAAATTCCATGTACAAAATTATAACCGTGAGATGGTTGTAATCACAAGCAGGTGCTCTATACCTGTATCAGTTTAACAAGGGAGTTCTGAAACCAGAGGCAATCCTTCACAACCTTTCTCATCAACAACCTCTAGAGAGGTTATTCCTCATCCTCTCTATAAGTTACAACTACTCCATTGCTATTCTTTCCCTTCTCCACTTTACTTCATTGCGAATGATTCTCTACTTCATGACAGATGTAAAGAACTGGAAATTAATACTGGTTTGAGCGTAACGAACAACCGCTGACCTAAAGATCACTCAACGTTTTATTCATCCGTGAGAATAAGTGAGCAAAACACCAAACTGCTACGAAAACAAACATCAAACTAGTATCCACGAGGTACAAACATCAGCTGTACTGGCGAGACGCCCTGTTTGAGCCGCCTTCAGGGGACGTGACGAGCAAATAAATGACGGCGGTCTCTACCGTCGGTCGGTCGGTAGGTATCTCCTCTGAGAAAAAAAAAAAAAATTTAAAGGCATCCCGGGACTGACAAGATGGGGGGACGACAAAATGGGACCGTAAGGACTGTGACGTCATTCGCGGTCCGAACAGTAGGAGGTCAGATGGTCAAGACACACCTGTCACTCCGAGGACAACTCGAGTTACATCAAGACGACTCCTCACAAGAGGAGGAGGAGCAGCAGTCGAAAGGGAACGATGACAATAACCTGACCCTCGCGGAGACGAGGGTTGAGTGGGAGGGGAGGGGTTAAGGGCGCCAACGATTATTATTAATAAAACATTCGAGAAACAAATCCACAGATATGTGTGGGTAAATACATTTAAAAATAAATCCCTACAGAGAGTTTTCGGGAATCTGTTCGATTCCCCTTTTCAAAAGAGAATCGAACAGATCTCCGAAAGCTCCCTGTAGAGCTTTATTTTTAAATATACGTACCCATATATAACTGTGGGTTTGTTTCTCCATTACTAAGACACTTAGTGCCATCTACAGACGAATGGAATATAGAACTCAGGCTGAAGGCCAAGCGTTGGCACCTATGAGGTCATTCAGAACTGAAAGGGAAATTGAGAGTAAGAAGGCTTTAAAGGTGTAACAGGAGGAAAACCTTGCAGCTGCACTAAGAACCAATTGTTAGGAGAGGGTGGAAAGTAACAGGGAAGAAAGAGAATATGAACGGAGGTACAGTAAAAGGAATGAAAGGGGTTGCAGCGAGGTGCCGAAGGGACGGTGCAAAGAACCTTAAGTAATGCACAGAGTGCACCACGTGAGATGCACCGACGACAGTACCCGCCTACGGGGCCATCTATAGAGTGAAACGGACTGCTCAAAGTAACTTGTACTCCCCTACAAGAAGAAGGTCACTAGAATGACATCAAGGTTCGGAGAGGCAGTCTCTAGAAGGTCAAGTTGGACTGGCAGAGGTCATCAGGAAACAAGCGAGGGCCTCGATTTTGGAAAGAGAGACCCCGGACGTAGTTCGAATGATTAATTACCTGAACATCATCCCTACTTGCTCCCTTTCAAGTATGTCATACCAGCAAAACACACACACACACGCACACACATGGATACATGCGCTCTCTTTGAAGCATATCATACCAGCACCACAAACAAACACACACACACAGATACATGTGCATGGTGTTTAGGCGCATAATATGCGTGCAAATGCTCACGTCTAATGCTTACGTGCAGCTATTTCACAGCCATTTGTGTTGGGACATGACTTTTCTCTTAATTATGCAAGTGTCATATTTGATTGGGAATGGTCCTTTTATATATATATATATATATATATATATATATATATATATATATATATATATATATATATAGAGAGAGAGAGAGAGAGAGAGAGAGAGAGAGAGAGAGAGAGAGAGAGAGAGAGAGAGAGAGAGAGAGAGAGAGAGAGAGAGAGTACAAACGTTTCTATTCGTACATTATAGAACCAAGAGTATTTAAGCCAAGATATATTGAACAAAAAATAAACACTAAAATGACATTTTGCATGAACAGTTTCCAAAGAGAAAAAACAAAAGGCTACAGGAAACACAGATATTTAATCAACAGATTCACTTTACTGTCTTTCGTAATCTCTTTGGACTCGCGACATCTAGTTCAAGTGTTTAGAAGAGATTTTACATAAAAAAAATCATTATCACAATCACATTCACGATAAAAACACAAGTGGTTACACTAACTGATAAATATTTCTTGGAATAACGAGGATAATTCACCGGTACCATGGCACTGAGGAAAGGAAAATAAGAGTTGGTAAGTTACGTAATTATAATGAGGAAAAATAAAGCGGAGCTCTGTAGTACAATAACAATCCAGGGGTTAATAAGTCTTGGCATTTCAGCTCAGATTAGTCATCATTATGATACGAGGGAAGTAAAAAAGCAGCCAGCATTCAGTCACTTTATTTTCCTTTCCAAAATCAACAGGATTTCGCACTGCTGGTTTTCAATGGCTTCTGTTGCATAACGGTTCAAACTCCCCTTGACCGAGAAACGTATCAAAAACTGTATCTTACAGGCCAGACCTACTCTGAGAGAGAGAGAGAGAGAGAGAGAGAGAGAGAGAGAGAGAGAGAGAGAGAGAGAGAGAGAGAGAGAGAGAGAGAGAGAAATTGGGTTTCCCACAGACCTGGAAGAGAAGGCTGACACGTCTTACATCTTATTCATATCTTACCTGGAATTTTTCATTTAAGAAATTTAGGCTGTCAAGCCGGGCACTGGGGCACTGGGTCACTTTCGGCCATTCGGCGATTAAGGCAGTGAAAAGAGGGAGTTGGAGAGGCTGGACAGCAAGATAGAGAGATCCAGAAAATAAAGGAAATGAAGCACAAGGATGTAAAGGTGAAACTGGGGGGAAAAACTCACAGTTGCACTAAGAAGTAACAGTTTCAAGTGTTGGACACCAAACTGAAGAACGGAAGCGGGAATGGAGGTCATGTAAAAGGCTAAAAAGCAGATGCGGCTAGGGGCCGAAGAAACGCTGCAAACACCCTTCAGTAATGCCTACAGTACACCACGCCAAGTATACTGATGGCACTATCTGTCCTAAAGGGTTTCCTGGAATATAACTGTGACGACTTCAAGAGGATTTTTTTTCTAATCCTTCTTTTATTTCACCGTCTCCCTCTCTTCCCCTCCTCCAAATCCACATATCTCTTCCTCACTTACCTAATAATTTATTACTTTTCATAAATATTCAATCGCATTCATAGCAGTTACACAATTTTCCTATTCATCTTACATTTCTTCAGTCCTAATTTCTTAAAACATTCCCCTTCTGAATTCTGATAAACTTCCCCTTGACTGAACTCCGTTCCCCTCATAACTCTTCTTGATATTTCCCTTAAAACTCAAGATCAACTCCTCCACATCTCAGCAACTCGCCTTCTCCATCTTCATCATCATCATCATCATCACCAATTTTTTTTTCTTTAAATCTTACCCAAATCAAATTGATTTTACTCCGATGGAACAAAGCGTCTTCGTACCTTTTCTTTGTCATATCTTTAATCAAATCCTCCTGTTCCTTAACCTTAAAGTTTCAACTAAAACTCTTCTATGGCCTCTCTTCTACCTCTACGTCCCTACCTCTCCCTGCCAAACCTACCCACCTACCCATCTCTCTCTCCAATTAACAACCCCTACATCACCTCAGTAACACAGAGCTCGAGTCAGTCGTTTGAACTACTGTGAGAATTAGAGGGAGCAATTACGGTGCTTCCGCGGAGCTGGTGTCGGCATAGAAATTAGGGAGAATCTGGCCGTAGCAATTCCCAGTGCTGTTCAGTGATCGGTGACATGACATCAATGATCACTAGTGTGATCGTTAGAGACT
>NC_089793.1:26597823-26632823 GCF_040412425.1 Macrobrachium rosenbergii | reverse complement strand
GAATGCAAATGATGAGAAGGGAGGGGAGGGAAGAGGAGGAGGAGGTGGGAGTAGAATGAGGAGGAGGGGGAAGGAGGGGGACGACGAGGAGGAGAAAGTTGAGGGTGAGGAGGAGCATGATAAGAGAGCGAGAGAGAGAGTGAGAGAGGTGAGTGTGCCACCCCCCTCGCCTTCAAACCTTTCCCGGTACGTTGTGTGAACACCTCAACCTTGATTGTGTGGTCCAAGGGGAAATAAACAAATAAGGCGAGTAAGTGAGACTTGAGGATACGCAGCAGAGTTACATACGGAAGTCCCGATTCAATCTGTCACCTGGGAAGGAGGGGGTGGGAAGGGGGAAGGGAAGAGGAGGAGGAAGAATGAGGAGGGGTCGATGACAGTGAGAGAGAGAGAGAGAGAGAGAGAGAGAGAGAGAGGGGGTTATAAGGGGGGGGGGGTAGAGCGAGAGAAAGGTGGAGTTAATAAGAGCAGATCCATCATCGAGTTTACTGGTTTGTTTCTGGCACTCCGTGCTGCCATTCATCAGGCAGTTCGATTGTGTGCTTCCTTGCTTGCATGTGCGTGTTTTCAATACGAGCGGACTTGGTGCAGGCTTCGACTTTTGGCGCAGTTAAATCAATAAAGCTTTCTCTCTTTCTCTCTCCCTCTCTCTCTCTCTCTCTCTCTGTCCCTCTCTTTCACCTGATAACCCAGAAACTGATATGAATTCGGAGCGCACGCACGCACACACACACGCACAAACACAAACGCAGGCACGCATGAACCGCGATCTCGCGAGCTCCCCTTACCCACACCGACCCCCATGACCTTCCTCAAGGGTGCCGAATTTGCGGCCATACAGGACATTCGCTCGGCTCCTCCCCTGAAGGGAGAGAGAGAGAGAGAGAGAGAGAGAGAGAGAGAGAGAGAGAGAGAGAGAGAGAGAGAGCATGACAACAAACCTCTCGCCTGCATTGCACCCAAAGTCCTAGCCCAACACAAAGTCCACTGTTCCTTCTTCTTCTTCTTCTTCTTCTTCTGCACAGCCAGAGCTCGGTCTCTCAGTAGGTCAGGACAGGACGGACTCTTCCAAATCTGCCATGATTAGTATGGGGCCGCTTCAAGTGCTGAGAGAGTGAGAGAGATCGGAGAGGAGCATCGAAAAATATTTGGCAGTGGAGGAGGAGGCCCCCTACCCGACGTCAGGGGGAAGGGGGAGGGGTAGAAGGGGGAAGGAGAAGGGGAAGAGGGCCAACGAGGAGAATAAACCAGTGGATACATCCCCTTTATTCACACCAGCAATTTGGAGCAGACGTTCTCTCTCAATACACTCTCGCACGCATAGGTCGGGAGAGGCTGAAGAATAGCCTGCCTGCCTGCCTGCCTCTCTCTCTCTCTCTCTCTCTCTCTCTCTCTCTCTCTCTCTCTCTCTGTGTGTACAGGAATAGGGCCGGGGATGCAACCCTAGGTCAAGAGCAGATGCGGCCGCTTTCCCACGCGCCAGCAGCATCAAAAGGGGATGCTGGGAGATGAGTATTGTTTCTGCTTCGGAAAAGGCAAAGACGATGATGCTTTTTACTGAAGCACACTGAGGAGAGAGAGGCGAAGTTCGCCCAAATTATGGCGAAATCTCCTCTCCCGACGGGGAGGGGGAAAGGATTCTTTTAGTTAAATCAGGCTCTCCCAAAGCGGCCATGTTTACGTCACGTTTTAAAGTGAAGTTGATGTAAACCAGGGCCTAGCTGTTATGCGAATTATTATTATTATTATTATTATTATTATTATTATTATTTGTAGAAGTAGTGGTGGTATTAGTAGTCAAATACTAACCAAACGACCAACTTCAATATATTCATATTGTGTCCATTTTTAGTTTGTTAGTTTAATCTACTTGTTTCTTGCTTATCTCTACTGACTTCTTATATTCACATTCAGCGGTAGTTTGCTTGGCAACTCAGTGACCTTTCGGGCTAGTTATGCGTTGTGTGTGCGCGTTGGCGCGCGCGCATATGAGTGCAAGCGAGCTTTAAAGCGCCTGGTCACGTAGACAAGACGGAGAATGACAGTTCGGTAAAAATTTTTAATAACTCCAAATTTTTTGCGAGGAAAGAGTAAAGGAATACAAAATGTTCATTACCTGTACATTCGGGGAGCACTCATATGAATATAATTCTCATATTCTTTGATATGCCCTCTAGCCTAGTATAATATAACAACAATTTCCCTAACCCAGGCCTTCGGAACCTTTTCTTTTTTCAAGATGCCTTACACACCATGGTCAGCCACTGAAATCAGACTTTCACCTTATGCCGCAGCGTCCCTCTTGTAATCTGTTTTTCTAATAAGTGATCTCCTCTTTCTGTATTTCCGATTACCTCCTGTTACTTCTTTCGAATGAAAACCACATTCTTTGGAAGCTTGAATCTCAAGTCAATGGCCTCTATCGGCTTGTTCCATAAGAATGGGGTTCATCCTCTGAATAATAATAATAATAATAATAATAATAATAATAATAATAATAATAATAATAATAATATCCCCTCCTCTTCATATTCTTCAACACCGTAGCACCTTAATTTATGTCCCCAACAGTCGTTGCTGAAAGCATTCTCAAACTTATCACTAACCCTCTTCAATCTTACATCATTAACCTCTGCCTCTCCTCTATCTTTTACATTTATCAAAATCTTCAAAATAGCCACGACATCGACCCGGGACTGCATTCACTTCAGCCAACATCTCTCTCTATTTACTTCTTTTTTCGTGAGATACTTTCTTTCCGCATTTACTTACAAGCAGAAACTTTTTCCCCGGAAAGTCCGTTTCCTCACATCCTCTCCGGCATTTCTGTCACTTTCGCTTCGGCCTCTTTTTCTCTCTCATTTCCTAAGTGATTACACTAGTACTTATTCCCGATAACACACACACACACATTTATACATAGAAATAAATTCTGACTCATATTGGGACCGAACCCAAGCCTTTCAAGTGAGAGTCCCAGGCGTTAGCAATTCATTCGCACAAGTCATACAGGAAGTTGGAAAGTAAGTACTGAATTTATATAATACATATATATAATATAATTTATATATATATATATATATATGTATATATATACATATATATGTGTGCGCACTACAATTTATTTATATATATTCTATATATACATACACATGCACACACACAAATATATAATATATATCTATATATATATTATATAAAATACATAATATAGATAGATATATATATATATATATATATATATATATATATATATATATATATATATATATATATATATATATATGTAAGCAATTTACTAATGGAACTTGATGAACTCAAGCTCGAACAATACAATTTATCATCATCAGTAGCTGGAGCCGAGCACCAGCGGAATCATTATCGCTGATGACAAAAGCCTCATCATAGCCCCCCCGAGGACCTATGAGCACCTTCGTCAACACCAGAAGCATCATCGCCGTCCTCGTCTTCATCGTCATCTGAACCGAAGTGGTTCTCTCTCTACCCTTTCCTCCTGTGAGGAATGAGTCTGAATATTCATGTGGAAATTGTTCAATACTCTCATTCACCACCGTTTCAAATACTACATTTGTATAAGTATACACACACACACACACATATATATATATATATATATATATATGTATATATGTATGCGTACACAAACACATACACACACATATATACAGTATATACATACATATATATATATATATATATATATATATATATATATATATATATATATATATATTTGAACTGTTGAAGCAAAAATACAGTCTATTGGTTTCACTCTCCCAGAATGACTTGTGAGGGAAACAATGTACAATGATATAATGTATATATATATATATATATATATATATATATATATATATATATATATATATATATATATATATATATATATAGTCCTCTCCTCTCTCTCTCTCGGCCTATCACACATTCCCTAAAGGGGCGGAACAAAGCACATCTGTAATCGTAACGACAATACTTTGCACCAGTTTATGACGTCACAGTACTATCGAACAACCCGACAATATAAACAGTGGCCACTATCAAATGTGCACATTTTGGCGTAGACTCAACAGTGGCTCCCTTCCTTAAGCCAGATGATTTCGTCACTCACTGTCTGAAGGATAAGATTACTACCGTTTTAGATGATGTTTAGACAGCAAGCAGAGTAATGTTGAACTCTCTAAGCCCAATTCTTGTTTTCCCGAGACTAAAACTTTAGCTTTTCTGTACCTTAAAATTAAGAATCTCCTACTTGATCTTTATAGGTGTGGGGTATTGTTCCTGTCCTTCTTGTTTAAGATTTCTGATTACCGTGCTCCTTTGTTCTGTTACTCTGCATAAGTTAGCAGGAAGGATTTCCTTTTGAACATGATGGAGAACTGAAATGAATTGGAATGGAATTTAGAATTTTGGCCAAAGGCCTAACGCTGCGACCTATGAGGTCATTCAGTGCTGAAAGGAAACCTGACAGTGGAAAGGTCTGAAAGGTGTAACAGGAGGAAAACATCGCAGTTGCGCTATGAAACAATTGTTAGGAGAGGGAGGAAAGTCAGACGGAAGAAAAAGAATATGAAAGGAGGTACAGGAAAAGGAATGAAAGGGGTTGTAGCTGGAGGCCGAAGGGACGCTGCAAAGAACCTTAAGTAATGCGTTCATGATGGAGAATTGGTAATGTTAATCCATTAACTAAATGTGGGTGTGGTGGATCGTGCCAGGGTGGAGACCGCCCGGTTTATTCAACTCCAATATTACCTAGTATGTGAACGTCTGTTGGAAAACGTGTGATTTTCTATGCTGAAAATAATCATCTGTTCCTTTATTTGCATTTTACCTGCGAGGTTCCATTTTAAAAGTTTTTTCCAACAATTATTATTATTATTATTATCATTATTAATATTATTATTATTATTATTATTATTATTATTATTATTATTATTATTATTATGGAACAAGCGTCCCACATGGGCCATTGACTTGAAATTCAACCTTCCATAGAATACGATGTTCATCAAAAAAGAGTTAACAGAAGGTAATGGGGAAATACAGAAAGAAATTACATATTACAAAGGAAAAATAATGAACAAATTAATAAATAAGTAGCTACGGTTCATTAGGAAGTAACAGAGGGTAATGGGAAACACAGAAAGAAGATATCACTTATTAAAATTGAAACAATAATTAACAATCAATAGATAAAAATGTAAGTAAATCACTGAAATACAAGGAACTGTGACCGAGTTAAAGAATGATCTTATTAGTCATGAAGCTGAACCGCTGAAACTTCAAAATTTCAAACCAGGTGCAATTACATTTTCACTGAACTTGATTACGAGTCTCATCAAGTCTCATTACGTATTTTTAACTCTTATTCATTTTTATTTGCTATTTCTCATGTCTGTCTTTTTCTTTAATTCTTTACTTATTTTTTCGTACTGATTTCCTTTCCGCATTACCCTCATTACAACATCATATATATATATATATATATATATATATATATATATATATATATATATATATATGATATATATATATATATATATATATATATATATATATATATATATACATATATATATATATTTATGTGTGAATGTGTGTGAATTATTGTAATATTATAATGCTCTTTCCACTTTCAATTCTCTGCCTTTTTTAGATACACATGTCACTAAAGTCACTACAAAGCCTTAAGATTCAAGTGCAAGAAAGGTTTTTTAGTGACAAGCGTATCCAAAAAAGAGCGAAGAATTCGAGAAACTTAGGAGGGCATTGTAGTTATTACAATACAATTACATATGTATCTGGTAAAAAAAGTGACCAGAAGATTCACACACACACACACACACACACACACACACACACACACACACACACACACACACATATATATATATATATATATATATATATATATATATACATATATACAGTATATAAATATATTAGAGACATGAAGGATCTCTAACCATGTGAAATTTGTATCGAAAAAACAAGTAAATATATATATATATAAATATATATAAATATATATATATATATATATATATATATATATATATATATATATATATATATATATACTTGTTTTTATGATACAAATTTCAATTAAATTATGAGAGATCCTTTCGCAATCACATAACGTCAGTTTTGGTTATTTCAGATATCGAAGAATCTAAACGAATAGCTTTCAGTAAGTTATCGAAAGCTTATCATTTCAATTTAATTCCATTTTGCGTCAGAAAACATTAATGATTCAAGTATGAACTCTAAAAAAGGACAGTGATTGAAGGAGTGAAGACTTTTGACGTGGAGCGGGCTCGGGGAATTAAAAAAACTGACTGACGTTGATGGACTGCGTATAATACTGTACACAAGCCCCCGAACAAACAAACAAACACATACACACACACACACAAACACACACAGATAAGCATGATCTAGATGTGAAGTACATTATAGAGATTACTGTGCGATGAATATGAAACTTATCAAACCTATCATAATGGAAAAATCTTCAGATAATATTTCTCTTATCATTAACGCTTCTATCGCTCCGATGATTATTCAAATGTGCATTACTGTTACTCGTATTAAGAAATGAGGTATTTTTACATAATTGCAGAATGTCGCCATTGTTGTTCCGCTTATGACCGACTGAATCTTTAATGGAACTGATTAAGCGCCGTTGGAAAGCTTTCATTCTGCATTTGTATTATTCACGCCAGCTATTCTCTGGACCTAATCTATTGGATTTTTGAGGTGGACTGCACAGCATGTTTTATCTGGACGTTAATTAGTTTTGCTTACCATTTCGAACTGATTCACTTTCAGTTAAGTATATTTTAATTGACTGTGTTTTAAACCATGGAATGCTGATTAGAGAAAGGTATTTGAAAGCCATTTTAATCACTAGAAATTACATTATAAAGGAAACGCAAAAGAGTTTAGGAGAAAGCTGAATATCTTTGAGAAATAAAAGTCTTACAGAGCACTGTTAATTAAAAAAAGGTATCTGAAAGCCATTTTAATTACAAAATTACATTGTAAAGGAAACGCAAAAGAGTTTAGGAAAGCTGGATATCTTTGAGAAAAAAAGTCTTACAGAGCACTGCTGATTAAAGAAAGGTATTTGAAAGCCAATTTGATCAACAGAAATTACATCAAACTGAAAACGCAAGAGTTTAAAAGAAAGCTGAATATCTTTGAGAAATAGTCTTACAAACAAAAGCATGGTGGTAATTGAGCGAGTCTGAATATTAACCGAAGTTCTACATTTCACGTGTAAGATTCCTGTAACTGTAGAGTTCTATAGGGTCCCACCAGGAGACTAGTTTTCTGACGTAATTGAATATTCTGTAATATCGCACGCTCTTAAAACACACAAACATAATAACAATAATAATAATACACATAATAATACACACACACACATAATAATAATAATAATAATAATGTGTCCAAGGGTCTACAAAGGATTCCACGATTTGATCTATCCTTCCTTTCTTCTCTCTCTCTCATATGTACGCAGGAGTGTTGTAAAGAGTGTATGTTACAAGAAGCAAATAGCTTAACAAACTTTTGGGTCTTTTCACCTATAAATAATAATAATAATAATAATAATAATAATAATAATAATAATAATAATAATAATAACAAAATAAACCTAGATTGTTGCATTCATGAAATAAGAGAAAAAGTGGTGTCTACTGAAGAACAGCTCAAACAAGAGAAGAGAAAATACATAATTTAACGCTCCTAAGTACGCATAAGAGAGAGAGAGAGAGAGAGAGAGAGAGAGAGAGAGAGAGAGAGAGAGAGAGAGAGAGAGAGAGAGAGAGAGAGATTCGGTAAAATCGATGAAATCGCTCGACGCTGAACAAAAACTGGGACGTATATAACCTTAAAAGGCCGCCTCCCCCCTGTTTTCATCTTGTCCACCACGGCTCTTTGATGTTATTAAAGCCCTGTAAACCCCATTGCCACATGCGGCCTTGCAGCCTGGGTCATAAACTGGAGGTAAGCAGTAATAACACACACAAACAAAGAAGTTAAACACAGGTGAGTTTCGCCCGTGATCTGGGAAGGTAATATTGATAATTTCTTATCAACGTTTCCTGCAGCAATATGTCTTCATACTTGTGGATTAGACAGACGGTCCGTTCCCTGATCGGCCAGATTTTATACGATAAATTTCAAAATATGAAAAAATCCACTCTCTCTCTCCAGAGAGATACGAACAAAATTTATTCAGAAAAAGAAAAAAACAGTAATATTAAAGTACAAATTCAATAATGTGAAAAAAACATCTAGGTCTCTAAAGGGATACGAGAAATATTCTGCCAGAAAAAAATCAGTAATATTAAATTACAAACTTAAAAATGTGAAAAAACCCATCAACTCTCCAAAGAGACACGAACAAAATTCAGCCAGGAAAAAACCACTAATATTAAAATACAAATTCAAAAATGTGAAAAAAACACTATCTTTCAAAAGAGATACGAAAAAAATACAGTCATAGAAAAACCGTAATATTAAAGTACTAATTTAATAATGTGAAAAAACCACTAGCTCTCCAAAGAGACCCGAACAAAATACAAGTACAAATATCAGTTATAATTAAACAATTCCGGATTCTACAGAACAAATTTTAAAAAATGTGAAAAAAAACACTCTCCCTCCAAAGAGATACGAACGAAATTCAAACATAAACATCAATAATGTTCATATAATTAAGGCTTTAAGTTAACCAGTCAAAGACATAAAAGATGGGATGACATGAAACTAACGAACGAAAACTCAAGAAATTATATTTGTCAACAACTGGCGATACCCAATAATAAACGCAAGGTATTATTGCACAATTACAATTACACAGCGTTAATCTGGGTAGATTCCGTTAGCTTGTGTTACACACAAATAAATTAGGCAATTGAAAATCATCATCAAATTAGCACCCTGTGTATTAGAGCAATTCATCTTATACATCAGACATCGTTCTCATAGAAAAGCAATCCGTATGTCCTTATGTATACGTGGATCGTACAAACCTTTCAAGAATAATGTCTGAATGAAATAAGAATTAAAGAGAATTCTAAAATAACTGAGGAGACGAAAGTTTGAGTTCTGTGACATTTTATTTCTGAACACCTTCACATTTCAAGACCTTCGCAAATATTCTTCAAGCAGACGGACATTTTAAAACTAGGCAAAACGTTTACGAGGGCAGTCTACAGGTACCAATTCTAATAGCTACGCATTAAACTTTTTGAAAACTTTCAGCAAAATGCTACCAAATTAGACACAACAGCTCTAAATGGAGCATTAAAACTAGGTACAGTGTACAGTACTTTCTCAGTCTGACCACGCAGAGGGGTATGGGGGATGGGGGAAAGAGAGAAAATGGGGGGGGAGGATAACGAGTACGGAACAGCTCGTGCACTATTAAAAGTATCTGCAAAAGCCAGGCAATTACAAGAGCTCCGGGTGATTTTTCATAGTGATGACAATGACGTCAAACTCTTTCTGACTAAATTTGTCAAGGCTGAAAATGACGTCACAGTCTTTCTGTTGGTGTAAGGGTACTAAAAATAACACGACAGCCTTTCTGGTGATTTATCAAAGATCAATAAAAGATA
Organism: Macrobrachium rosenbergii; assembly: GCF_040412425.1. Classification (NCBI taxonomy): domain Eukaryota; kingdom Metazoa; phylum Arthropoda; class Malacostraca; order Decapoda; family Palaemonidae; genus Macrobrachium; species Macrobrachium rosenbergii. The sequence goes on along the minus strand of NC_089793.1, from coordinate 26,623,170 downwards.
CCGCGATTTTTCAGAAGCAGCATACGAGTGATTCCACACAACAGGATTATGAGCAATTAAAAGAGAAGTCTCAGTCTTTCGCGTGGAATATGATGAAATAGATGTCATACATTCTTTCTGGAAGACTATAAATGATTAAAATGGTATCAGAGCCTTTCTAGCCATTGATACCATAGCCTATCTAGCCAATTATGAAAATCAAAACCACATCACAGCCTGTCTGGTGAACTAGAAAAAGGTACAAATAATGTCACAGCCCTTTTGTTGGATTGGGAGTGGGGAAAATGACGTCACAACCTTTCTGTGCGACTAACGAGGAAGAAAAATTACGTCACAACCTTTCTGTGTGACTAACGATGGAGGAAAATGACGCCACAACCTTTCTTTGCGAAAAACGAGGAAAACGACGTCGCAAAGTTTCTGTGTGACTAACGAGGGAGAAAAATGACATCACAACCTTTTTGAAATGATGTCCAGCCTTTCTGACCGATTAAGACATAAAAAAAAGGCCACACCCTCTTTCGTCGCCTTGCGAGCAACCAAAATGACTATAATTTGTCAGGTAAAATTCTGATATTAAGAGAAATGTTTTATTCTTTCTGACATACTTTAACGGCAAAAGTATTAATCATTCCACTTCTACCATTAAAGCAGAATGGTTAGCACGCAAATTCCTCTATCATTTGACTGTTAAAAATTCCATATCCTTTCTGAATGGTTAGCACGCATATTCCTCTATCATTTGACTGTTACAAATTCCATATCCTTTCTGGTGTTTTAAGCAATTTGCTCTCGTCTGACAGAAAAGTGTTACAGACAACGTTATGACATTCTATTATGCTTTGCTTTGATGGTACTGAAAATTAGGTCAAAATATTTCTGGTGAGTGAATGTTTAAAATTTCTTAAAATTCTTAAAACTGAATACATTTTCGCAGTACAGTATTCGCTTCTCCAAGGAAGAATTGAAGTAAAGAAAGTTTCACATAAACAGCATGAAGTCTCGAGTAATAATTAAGAACAAATGCCAAAGGTTTAACAAATGGACAATCTCACCACTAGACTTGAAACTGAGGCCACTTAAATAAATGAGGAAGGATTCCCATTAACAGCAAAAAAAACAGTGACTGCCTAAACAAGGAAAGCAAACAAATTAAAACTACCTAAACAATGAAGAGCAAAAAATAGAAAACTGCTAAAAAAATTAAAGAAAACAAATGAAATCTGCCTAAACAACGAAAACAAACAAATGAAAACTGGTTATATAAAGAAGGCAAACAAATGAAAATAAGCATTGATTTCTTTCGGTTTTCATCTAACCCTTACTTAGCCCCAGCCTGGACTCGTGCTAATGGTATTAATATTTAACAAACAATTTAACAAACAATTATCACGCGAGGCTTTTCATCTTACCAGAATATTCTCGACTAAATTCACATCAAATGGGAAGCGGGTCACAATGAAACCAGAAAACATACCTGAGCGATTGGCTGGGAGATTCCAGGGGTCTATATGAGGCCACTGGCACTTTGCACTCACTCTCCAACAAAACCGCCTCTGTGTTGCTCATTGTGCCACTTCCACCACACTTCTAAGGTCTGTTGCAAGCTTGTATGCATTGAATTTTGGAACATGATTACTAGCATCACATAAGTTCCTTCAAACATACTGTGCATATATATATATATATATATATATATATATATATATATATATATATATATGAAAAATTCGTATCATTCAGTTGATTGTTTACATGCATCACTTTTTGCATAAACTTTTGTGCGTGAAGTCTTTAAAGAATTTCTCTCTCTCTCTCTCTCTCTCTCTCTCCAGACAATATTAAAAAGGCTGTTTCGATGAATGCAACATGTACGTATATATAAACTTTTAATATTGTCTGGAGAGAGAGAGAGAGAGAGAGAGAGAGAGAGAGAGAGAGAGAGAGAGAGAGAGAGAGAGAGAGAGAGAGAGAGAGAGAGCCTTTAAAGACTTCACACACAAAGGTTTATGCAAAAGTGATGCGTGTGAATAATCAACTGAATGATAAGAGATATAGACAACGAGTATCTTCTTCACTTACTGCAACACCCACCTGAATTTTTAAGTAAATGTTACTGGTCTTGCGTTTTTTTTTTCTTAGGAATCGTCAAAATGGTTAAATAAAAATATACCCCAATTTCTTCTCGGCTTATGGCCAGATGTTTACCTAAACAATGCAATCTTGACTTCCATGGCACCTAGCTTGATTTAGCTTTGACTATTTATTGGTCAACTGAAGTCCGTCTTATGAACAATAAGACGGTATCTGTTTGTCTTATTTATCTTCCCCGGCGAATTCATGCAAACTACTAAAGAAGGTGAACACCTCTTACGATTATCAAATTGCTATTTGAACTCCATTTTTACTTCCTGATTTGGGAGTAGCACTTACTTGTTAAAGAGGGAAACTGCTGGATATATATATATATATATATATATATATATATATATATATATATATATATATATATATATATATATATATACATATATACATACTACACACACACACACACATATATATATATATATATATATATATATATATATATATATATATATATATATATATATATATATATATATATATATATATAAAGCTTTAAATCCACTTCCATCTCCTGCTTTCAGTATCTTTTATCCTCTCCTTTTCAAATAAGAATCCTGCATCTTCTGATGGGTTTCTCTCTCTTTTTGACTTTCCTATTCTCCTACTTTATTGGTGAAGCTAAGCTAAGGCAATTTATTTGCTGTTCACGTCCCTTCATCATAAAAAAAAAAAGGACCCATGTTCGGTGAGAACGTCATCACAGTCAGTCAATACCCAAAATGCCACGCTCGCACGCGATAACGAATTCGGTTCGGACGGGTCCGTATCGAAGGCGAGATTGATTTCGTAGGCAGGCGGGCTAAATAACAAGAACGCTGCTGATACGTCATGACCTTCTAAAACCTCTCTCTCTCTCTCTCTATCGCCCCCCACCTCTAACCGAGGTTAGGGGTTGGTGTTAAAGTATATTGTGTAGCGTATTTCGCGACGATTCGCAGTAAACGCCGGCTTTTTCGATACCTTGATAAAGAGGACAGCCATTTGGGGGACCCTGTCATATACTATGAGTAAGAGCAAGTCAGAGTGTATTTTAAATTCCACTGCACTGTGCAAATGTGCACTTGTTAACGAAGAAGTTGTAATGCCAATTTTAACAACCTGAATTGATTTCAGTCCCTGCACCTGAATTCATCTCCCCCCCCTGTACCTATGTTTATTTAAGCCCCTGCACGTGAATTTATTTCAGCCGGTGTAACTGAAATTATTTCAACTCCTGCACCTCAATTGATTTCAACCCCTGCACCTGAATTAATTTCAGACCTGCACTTGAATTTATTTCAGCACCCGTACCTGAAATTATTCCACCCCCTGCGCCTGAGTTTATTTCAGTCCCTGCACCTGAATTTATTTCAGACCTATACACCTGAATTTATTTCAGACCTATACACCTGAATTTATTTCAGTCCCTGCAACTGAATTTATTTCAGACCCTTGCACCTGAATTTATTTCAGTCCCTGCACCTGAATTTATTTCCGTCCCTTCACCTAAATTTTTTTCAACCCCTGCACCTGAATTTATATCTGCTCCTGCACCTGAATTTATTTCCGTCCCTGCACCTAAGTTTTTTTTCAACCCCTGCACCTGAATTTATATCTGCTCCTGCACCTGATTTTATCCCACCCCCTGTAACTGAATTTATTTCAGCCCTGGCACCTGAATTTATTTCAGCCCATACCCCTGAATTTATTTCAGCCCATACCCCTGAATTTATTTCAGCCCCTGCACCTGAATATATTTCAGCTCCCGTACTTAAATTTATTTCAGCCCTGCACCCTCATTTTTCCAATATCCATAACAACATCGGTGAACCTGTTCCAGTCTGATAATAAGTGAAGAAAAAAGCATCTCTATGGAATACGTAGCCATCGCCCCACCTCCCCCCACCGCGCCAAGCAAATACCACGAAATAACTGGTTACGCAAAAGCAAAGGTGGGGCAACATCGACTAAAACTGATTATACAGAGGTGACCAGGCATACATCACAATAGAACCCACCGCCACTTTGAAGTGCTCCAATGGACTCCGCCGAACTTTAAATGTCAGATCTATCATTAGGCCAAGCCAATCACATTTAGTTGGAATTATCAAGAGATAGGGAGAGAAAGAGGGGATGATCCGGAAGTTTTAATCATCATTTATTTTTCATTTAAATCCTTCCGTCGGCAGTCACTAATAAGACTTACTTGACTGGCAGCCTGGGGTACCATAGGGTACATTTACCACTATAGTCCAAAGTTACATGTGCCACTATAGCCCAAAGGTTTATTTGCCACTACAGACCAAAGGTACATTAGCCACTGTAGCCCAAAGGTACATACGCCACTATGACCCAAAGGTACATATGCCACTATAGCCCAAAGATACATAAGCCACTGTGGCCCAAAGGTACATTTGCCACTATAGCCCGAAGTTACATAAGTCACTATGGCCCAAAGGTACATTTGTCACTATAGCCCGAAGGTACATATGCCACTATGGCCCAAAGGTAAACTTGCCACAATAGCCCTAAGGTACATATGCCACTATGGCCCAAAGGTACATTTGCCATTATAGAACAAACTTATATATGCCCCTACAGCCCAAAAGTTCATATGTCACTACAGCCCAAAGGTATAAGATACATTTGCCACTACAGACCAAAGGTGCATTTGCCAATACAGCCCAAGGTACATATGCCACTACAGCTTATAGGTACTGTACATATGCCACTACAGCCCAAAGGTACATATGGCTTAAAGGTACATATGCCACTATAGTCCAAAGGTTCATATGCCACCATAGCCCACAGGTACAAGGTACATTTGCCACTATGGACCAAAGGTGCATTTGCCAATATAGTCACTATTCCTCATCTCAACTTTTCAAAAGTGTGCCCTTTTCTTACTTAAGGGAAAATTGTAAAAATATTGCGGGGCACGTAATTTGTGGTACACCATCGGAGAACAGTATAAAATAACAGTAAACGAAAAAAATTTTATATATATGCATATATATATGGTATATATATATAAATTATATATATATATATATATAGAGAGAGAGAGAGAGAGAGAGAGAGAGAGAGAGAGAGAGAGAGAGAGAGAGAGAGAGAGAGAGAGTTAATCATATACGGTTTCTTTACACTGATCCTTGTATGAAGTGAAAAATACAATCTAAACATACGAAAAAATAAGGAAATAAAAAAAAGAGAAGAATTTCATCCTAAATACACACATGAACTTGTTACTAACAAGTTCCCCCCGCGTCCGGACTCCAACGCAAAGGACAAAAAGCGCAAGCGCGCAAGCAAGCACGGACGGACGGAGAGTGCTTGCAGACGACTACCCCCGAATCCCTTCCACCTGGCGTCGTCAGAAAAAGGATATCCTTATTGAAAGCCGCTTCCGGTAGGAAATAGTCCGAAGTGGTCCTCCGAGACCCTTTTCAAATGCCATTAAAGAACTCTCGACGTTCGGTTTCGAGTTGAATGACGCCACCGTAGTTTTTCACGGCGTCGTGCGCTCTCTTCTCCTCCTTGCCGTTTTTAGAATCAGACGTCATTTATGCAACAAAAAGAGGGTAAAAAAAATTATCAATCCTCTTGTTTATCGATAATTTAATGGTAAATGCAGTGGGTCAAAATAATGTCAATCCTCTTATTTCTCAATCATTGAAGGGTAAGTAAAGAGAGTAAAAATATCAATTCTCTTATTTATCAATCATTTAAGGGTTAAGGGTCAATAAAGTGAGTAAAGAAATATCAGTCCTCTAATTTATCAATCATTTAAGGGTACATAAAGTTGGTAAAAAAATATCAATCCTCTTATTTATCAATCACTTAAGGGTAAATAAAGTGGGTCAAAAAATATCAATCCTCTTTGCTGTCAATCATCTAAGGGTAAATAAAGTTGGTAAAAAAATATCAATCCTCTTATTTATCAATCATTTAAGGGTAAATGAAGTGAGTAAAACAAATCAATGCTCTTATTTATCAATCATTTAAGGGTAAATAAAGTGAGTAAAAAAACCAATTCTCTTATTTATCAATCATTTAAGAGTAAATAAAGTTGGTAAAAAATATCAATCCTCTTATTTATCAATCATTTAAGGGTAAATAAAGTGAGTAAAAAAATCAATGCTCTTATTTATCAATCATTTAAGGGTAAATAAAGTGAGTAAAAAAATCAATGCTCTTATTTATCAATCATTTAAGGGTAAATAAAGTGAGTAAAAAAATCAATGCTCTTATTTATCAATCATTTAAGGGTAAATAAATTGAGTGTAAAAATATATCAATCCTCTTTTTTATCAACCACTTAAGGGTAAATAAAGCGGGTAAAAAAAATATAAAGCCTCTTGTCTATCAATCATTTAAGAGTAAATGAAGTGGGTCAATCAACATCATTTTAGCTTTTAAAAACCATTACAGCTAAGTGCTTATGAGACAATCACTCTTGAACCTTTGAAACTACGAATGAATAACATAACCCTTTTCGCTCCTACGTAATTTTTACATATTCTAAAAAGATTATTCTGCTACGAACAGTCAAAGACAACTTTAGCATCACCAAAGCTCTCTAATTTTGGAAGAAATTGAATATACAGTAATTTATGTTAGAAATTTATGTCGCATATGCGCAACTTACTTGACAATGTAGTGATGTTTTGACTGAACCATTTTTCAAACCAGCTGCTACATGACTTGTAAAAATTGATCATTTGCCAATAAAATTATTAACAGTATCCCCGTAACATGCTTTCATCGTTTCACTGACATGTTTGAACCATACTAAACCCCGGTATGTTCATAACATTCTGCTCCGAGTGCTTTTAGCCAACGTCTCAGTCAAAATGTCTTTTTATATTACTGTTAAAATGGTTGAATTGCCAAGTCATGTGTGATTTCGTGCAGAAACTAATTTCCCCATTGCAACAGTATATACAAGAGTATCTGATGCCAACCGATTACTAATTTAATGTTGGCAACAGCAATATACAGTTAAAACGCATCTTAGTCCAACTAAGAGCGTGTCAAGTTAGCAGTGGTAGACATGGTAACTATTTTTGGGCAGTTAGCAAAACTGATGAATTTTACAAATTTCTCGGCAGTCAGCAAGGCTGATGAATTTTACAAATCAAAAATTTATTAACCATTTTGGTAATTGGCTAACATGCTGGAAAGTCAAAAGATGAGGCCACTTACATTTTAAGTGACCTATGTGGAGTATTCACTGTAATATACCAGCCATGAAATTACTTCAGTTACCAGTCTCATTTTTCCCGAAGTGAAAAACCCTAAAAAAAACCTGTTCATCTGCCTCTAAAGAATTTCTTCTAATCATCGCAGAAGCTTTTACAAATAATGATACTTCTTCTTCTTCTTCTTCTTCATTATCAAACTTTTCCGAGGACTAGTAATTTTCTATTTCACTCTCTATCAATCTCTCACAGATATCACAACCTTCTGAAGGTCGTGGAATTCTCTCTCTCTCTCTCTCTCTCTCTCTCTCTCTCTCTCTCTCTCTCTCTCTCTCTCTCTCTCAATCGATACCTTCAACAGAACAGAAGAGCATCTTTAGGCAAGAATGCTGGCGCAATGTATGAAGAAGGGAAAGAAATGAGAAAAAATAACGTACGAAGAAGGGAAAAAAAGGAGAAAAATAATACCAGAAGGTAAAATTAGGAACATATATAAACTCTCAGTCTCTTTCAAGTTCTCTAGCATTGAAAATCTGCTTCTGTACTAGAATGTAAATTTTACATTAACTCGTCTAAACAAAATATAACTTATGAAAACTAGTTATTAACATGTATATATTCACAGTATCTAGATGAGCCATGGCCCAGGTCAGTATCCTTGACGAGGACTAAATGATTTGGGCACATTTCAGTGAGATCCATTGGTGCCTCTGTAGACTTGGGCACTGAAATAAATGCCTAGTGGTCATTCGACAGTGGTAGCAACCCGTAGGGTAAGTACCCTTCCCGTAAACATGCCTGAAGAAGGCAAGAAAAAGGAGATTGTTAAGACTTGGCCACGCCCGAAATTTGGGACCAGACTCTAAAAGACTAGTAAGTTATTAAGTATTATGAGGTAGCAGGACAAGGAGAATGATTCTCCCATAGAAGTAATGGAACACTTACCAAAATGGTACCTGTAAAAGAAAGGCAGGGAATCCATCCTGCAGATGGATTCCTGACTTACATTTTTATTATAAACTTTGGGTGTTTTGCCTCTTCTGTCATCCTGTTAAATTTATCCCCAAAATTCCTGCAAAAATCAATGACTTTCACCATTTGGGCCTCAGTTGGCTTATACACTGAATTATGTACCTGGAAGTTAGCAGACTGTGGGGGAGTCACAGCTAAGGTGGAAAAAAGGTCATAAGCTTACCAATCTCATCCCCAGTGAATAACTAAGAACCGTAAGATTAACACCTCCTGAAGCCAGCCCCCACCCCCCTTCCCCCACTAAAGGGGGCTTAGCAGAAAACAGATACAGACATTATGCCGTACATGAAGCGTAAATAATCTTTACGGAAAATTTTTCAAGAAGACAATCATGGCCCAGAGAAGAACACCAACCATCGTAAGACCTGATCATTAAAATTCTGCCATTTTTAGTGATGTAAACAGTAGCAAGCACGTCACACACTGAGTTGCAACACAAATTGTACATAGAATGGAATGGAATATATAATTTAGGCCAAACGCCAGCATTGAGACCTGTGATGGCAATCAGTGTTGAAAGGGAAATTGAGAGTAAAAAGGTTTTAAAGGTGTAACAGGAGAAAAACCTCGCAACCGTTGCATTATGAAACAATTTTTAGGAGAGGGTGGAAAAAAAACGTATACCTTAGTTTTACCAGACCACTGAGCTGATTAACAGCTCTCCTAGGGCTGGCCGGAAGGATTAGACTTATTTTACGTGGCTAAGAACCAATTGGTTACTTAGCAACGGGACCTACAGCTTACTGTGGAATCCGAACCACATTACAGCGAAAAATGAATTTCTATCGCCAGAAATAAATTCCTCTAATTCTTCATTAGCCGGCCGGAGACTCGAACTCGGGCCTAGCGAGTGCTAGCCCACAACTCTATCGACTCGCCTAACGAGGAACTTGGGAAAGTAAGATGGAAGAGAGAGAGTATGAACGGAGGTACAGTAAAAGGAATGAAAGGGGTTACAGCTAGGGGCCGAAGGGACGCTGCAAAGAACCTTAAGTAAACCCTACAGTGCCCTACGTGAGGTAAACTGACGGCACTAACCCCCACCCCCCTCCCCTACGGGGATTGTTTATGGAAGAACGGGTTGCTTTAAAGGCCAGATAATAAGATCGGGAACATGAATCTACCACAAGGGTCACGGATACCATGTCAGATCGACCATATATCTTTGTGGCTCTTATTTCAAAGAGAACACACACTTCTTACCCTAAGGGCTTAGCCAGGACCTAATGAACCGCACATCCATTAAGTGCCTACGATTAAGAGACTTTTTAAAAACAGCGCTGCTGTTCCATAACAAAACCATAACGTGTTTGCGAAGAGTCGAGATATCACCGGATTTTATAGGCGAATTATAGTCCTCAGCTCTCCTACATTTGTTTTATTGACACGGATATTTTTCTCATTCTTTGCACCACATCTCTCTGTTCATTAACAAAAGGCCAACAGTTCTGGACCAAATCCTACTGGCTTTTTGTTAATAAATGGGAAATATGTTGACATGGCTTTATATATATATATATATATATATATATATATATATATATATATATATATATATATATATATATATATATATATATATATATATATATATATATATATAATATATATATATATATATATATATATATATATATATAATATATATATATATATATATAGATATAGATATAGATATATATGTATATACATATGTATTATATATATATATATATATATATATATATATATATATATATATATATACACACACACACAGAGCGTGTGTGTTTTGGTTTAATTGTAGTCAAAATCGACGGCCTTTGGACTCTCTCTCTCTCTCTCTCTCTCTCTCTCTCTCTCTCTAACAGCCACAAGCAAACAATGAAGACAATTCCTTATACCAGAATGTTACCTGTACCCATCTAGAGTAAGAGAGAGAGAGAGAGAGAGAGAGAGAGAGAGAGAGAGAGAGAGAGAATATAAAAAATTTCCCAGCCGGAAAATCAGTGACCCCAGGAGTTTGTCCATTGAGTTTTTTTGCAAAAACTTCAGGTGGCGAAAACATCTGCAATAAAACTATTAAGAGAGAGAGAGAAAGAGACAGAGACCCAGGCGAGCGTGAAAAGTCATACAACCAGACTGTCACCCACAGGGTAAAGTATTATTAAATATTATGTAATATTAGATATGATTTAAAATATTATGAAATATTATACATTATTATTAGATATGATAGGCTAAGCACTCAGTCATTAAATTTAACTTGATTTAAATCGTAGCCAACGTGATATTATTTTCCTGAATTTCTTTTACATAAATGATACTACATTTATATTTCTGTTATCATACATTTAGCCACACATCTGCCAAGGACCAGAAGCAGTTTTACAACTCCATTTGGGTCTAAGTTTCTCTCAAGATTAGGTAAAAGGAGAGACACAATTCTGGTAATGGACTTATATTTTGGCACTTGAAAGAAAAGCAATAAGTGGAATGTTCTCTGTTAAAACAGATATCTAAGATAGTTGAACACTGTATTTTTTTTTATTATGGGTTAAATCATAACTACTGTCGCTGTAAAAAAAGTAAAAAAAAAAAAGGAAAGCAGTGCTTCAAATATTTCGTTTACGAGAAACTTCTACCATCCAGAAACGAGATCAGCATTCCAAAAACTTGTACAACAAAAGATCTGAAAACTGTGGCATTAAGGTGGGATACAGGAAGCCTCGAAAACAACACTTAAATTAATTATGTTGTACAAGTATCGCAGAAAGGGAGAGAGCTTGGAGACAAAAGTCAAAGATTTGACTTGGAGTCAAATCTTAAAATTCTTACGAACAGTAAAGCCTATCATAAAGAGTAGGAATCCGATGCAAAATCAAAATCAATTAAGCTTTACTGTTAGTGCCGTTCAAAGGCCCACATAACCCACTTATCCATTCATGATCTCAGTCAGCGCTAAGTGAAACTTCACTCCATATTTGGAAAGATGAATAATATCCTTATTTCAATATCTTGACTTCTAAACCAATAATCGTGCCACCAGTAATGACCACAATGGCAAAAGTCCCAGAACACTACCTTGTGCAACACCAGACACGACTACAGACTTACTAAAACTACCATCAACAACTCAGTGCTCTTGCTGCTGGAGCACCTACTGAGACAAAATACACAGTCAGCAACCACAAGTTAGGAAGTTTAAGATTATGAACTTGATGACTAACAGAGTCAAAGACAACACTTACATCAACTAGAACGCGTCCTTACAGGCACACACAAGGCACCAAGTTGTAACAGTATCCAGAACCAGTGGACCTTTGTTCCCTTCACTGTAAAGCTGTGGAATGGGCTTCCTGGTAATAGTATATAATGCCGAAAGCATCCGTTTAAAAGAGGACACTTCCTTGTTTTTTCCAACTTGCACTCTCGTGATGTGTGTGTATTTTTCTCTCCACTTTGTCTTTTTTCAAGTATGAGTATTCTGTTCTGGAGAAAATAGCTGTATGTTGAATGGTATTTTATATTCTGTTCATATGAATGTCTGCTCATTTATATAACAGTTTCCTTCAGGCCTAGCTTATACTAAGCCAAGAAGTTTTCTGTCCCAGACCTTTTATTACACACTTTTAGAAACTAAATCAAAATTTATGCGGATCTGAGATGAAATATAAAAGCTCGCATTTTCAAGTGAATTTTTTAGTCTAATCTTGTGAATGATGGTCATCATACCTCGTGTTACAGAAATAGTTTTCAATTTCGCCTTTTTTTTCAAATCAGTATCAATTTGAGTTCGTCACTGTTTTTGAAAACAGTCTGCTTGTAGACATAAGTTTTAAAAACTGTTTCCAATCCCTGTTTTAAATCTCAACATTTTCCTTTTTATCACACTCAACTCGTGAACGGTTTGACCAAGAGTTAGTTTTCCACGTTTCAAAAATACTTGCCAAAACAATTTAAAAGTTCAAATCGTGCGTTCAATTTGCGAAGGACTCCAACAACTCTCCACGCCAAGAGGCAGTTAGCCTGGACACATTAGGTCATAGGCCATTGCTAGGCTTGTCGTTCCATTTCTTTTTATAGCTGTCCCATCTGCTCTGCCGGCTATTTTGGGCCCACTTATCGGGCCTTCGATATCCACACTTACAGACTGATTAGGCAGGCAGCTGGAGAAACGGCCGCTCTGAAGGAAAGCCTCGACAGTCATTGGGGAAAGGATTACTCTGGAGAATTCCAGGTGAGTTCTCCGGGCGTTCAAGGTTAGGACTTACTTCTGGGAAACAAAAGCTACAGTGGAAAGGCGTTTTCTTGCCGTTGAATAAAAAAAATGGTCAGTTTTTCTTTGTCTTTTTTTTGTCGTTGGGAAACAGGACTTAAAAAACGCCGGATAAAGGGCAGTTTTCTTACAGTTAAATGTCAGGAGTTACTTTTTTTTTATCTAAAACAGAAAAGATATGAGTGTTTTATCGGTGTTATGCAAGCAGAATACTTTTAATATAATAACAAACGCAAATTTGAACACTTGTAAACAGAGTTATATGCCGACACATGCATTGGCGTACACAATCAGACATCCGTACGTGTACCTCTGTACGCACGCAGATGGACGTACAAGTGCACACTAGACAAATGCTGACACGTGTGCGTTGCAAGCACAAACATATACACAACCGCATATACATGCACAAAACCCAATACATATGAACGTGCATGTATAAAAACACATACACGCCACATGAACACATATACACATTTAGATGTATTTAAATGACGCAATGATTAGGAGGAAAGTTTTCTCTGAACTTCTCAAGGATTTTCTTATAACTGAACGCGGAGTTCATTGCCCGCAGACTTTCTCGGTGACACACGGAAAAATAAATATATAAATACGCACAGCCCTTTTTATGCAGCGTAGAAGGACGAGACCATATCGGCTTGAGGACTGTCTAACTTTTCTATTTACTGACAGCCAAAGTTTTGAATGAAATATCTCTGGCAGTTTGTTTGGGAAACCGATCGATAAATTATTCGTTCAAGGAAAACTGATATATATATATATATATATATATATATATATATATATATATATATATATATATATATATATATATATATATATATATATATATATATATATATAATACAGTGTAAAACCTCACAATAAAAAATAACAGTATTTAAAACCCTTAGCATGCATACATGAATTCCCGGTATACAATCATACATACACATACATTATATGTACGAGTGTATGGATATATATATATATATATATATATATATATATATATATATATATAAATAATTTTAAATAAATTTTGACCTTTAATTTGAAAAGATTTTTTCCAGCTTATCTAATCTGGAGAGAGAGAGAGAATCTGAGAGAGAGAGAGAGAGAGAGAGAGAGAGAGAGAGAGAGAGAGAGAGAGAGAGAGAGAAAGTAAAAGGGGAGTAAATCAATACAAGATAGGAAAGAAGTAAAGTACATGGAGAGAGAGAGAGAGAGAGAGAGAGATGACGATGAAGAGTCCGTCCGGTTCTGCGCAACAACCGATATTGAGATGACTTGGGTCGATGACGGAAGAGCAGCAGCGGCACTATAGAAGAAGAAGAAGAGATACAAATCTAAAACACAGGTTCTCCTCTTAGGAAGGAGGAGGAGGCTGCAAGTGTAGGAGGATGGGGGATGGGAGGGGGAAGAAACATAAGTACATGGGGAGAGAGAGAGAGAGAGAGAGAGAGAGAGAGAGAGAGAGAGAGAGAGAGAGAGAGAGATTGGGGTGGGGTTGGATGAAGGAACACAGGTGGTGGGGACGAGTTACTGGGGACAGGTGAGAGAGAGAGAGAGAGAGAGAGAGAGAGAGAGAGAGAGAGAGAGAGAGAGAGAGAGAGAGGATAGAACGGCAGACAGAGTTCAGAGAGGACAAAGGGGTGGGGAGAGCAGGGAGAAGAGAAGGAAGGAGAGAAGGGAGGGGGGGAGGGAAAACTCAAGTGAGATGCAGGGGAATTATGGAGTGGGAGGCAACCACGAATATTCTAGCTTTCTTTTTTTGAGCTGAACCTCAAAAGTGTAAAAACTTGCTCGTTATGGACAGAGGGCCGAAGCAGAAACAGACCAACTTCGGAATGCTTCATCATGAAACTCTTAAGCTACGAACGATTTTTCTGTATTTCTACGCATTAAGATTTCGTGCGTCATTTTAATCGAATGATCACATTCAAAAAGGAAGATGTACGGATACAGACGATAAGGAAATTAATTCATCGATTTCCAAATACAACAAAAAAAGAAACCATTCCTATCACACTCAATAAACCTAGAGAGTTATCCAAACAGCCTCCGCTAAATTCTATGCTACACAGGAGCTAATGCAACAGATTACATGTATAAACAACCCTTCATTTCGTAAGTCGAACAATAATTAGAAAGATGAAGACATGCAATAATGTACTCTGAGGCCCAGCATCCATAAAGCAGCGTCAACGAACTGAAACTAAAACCACTTTGCGAGTCTTGCATGTCCAAATTTAGCGACGGACTGTTACCTCCCAGTAAACGGGAATTTTTTTATAACTGCCATCTCCGCTATTCTTAAGAATGGTGTTGCTTTTCGTATTATTCTTCGAGTCTCTTAATTTTCTGGCAAGATACTATATTCTCCAAATTGCAGGAAAACCAGCGTTTTTATGGTGAAAGATACACCATCAAATCATTTAAAACGACTGAAATCTCACTTGATGGAAATGATACACACATACTGTACATATCACCTCCAATATGCAACCGCGGTGATCCTGACTGTCGACAAATCTATATCCTCCTTTGAATGAATTAATTAATGAATGACTGCTCTAGTCATACTCAGTCTGAAGGAAATGGGACTTGGTACTAATAATGGTCTCTGATGAAGAGGCATTTGAAAAATAAAATGTGAGTACGAGGGAAGAACGTCCTTAGCCAACAACAAAACAATTATGAAACGAGGACATAGCCCAGTGTATATATTCCAGACACATCGGGATCGAACCCAGGTCTTTCAATTGAAAGGCGTGTGAAGCGGAGGAAGTTCGTTAGTTTTCAGGCAAGGGGTTTCATCCTTAACTCAGCATTCAGGATAAATTCAGCACTGACTCTTGTCTTGGATTCAGATGAAGCTGAACCCGCTCGGAAGCTGTCTATTGAAAACGAAAAAAAATCTGAAAATATAAGGTACAACAAATCTGACAATCTATTTATTCGTTCTTCATTTCGTCGTATCAATATTCTTATTCATTCCTCTTCCTACCAGCACCATTTGGCACAGGAATCACTCTCGGCTTTCTTCTTCTTGTTTTCAAACATTGGATGAATGTGAGCCTATATTCCAAATGCGTACATATCCAGTATGGAACAAGCCAATCAAGCCCGTAGCAAGGATGAGACAAGCTAAGCACGCCCATTAAACTTGGATGAGACAAAACAATAGCGTCCGTTGGCTTTGCTAACAGAAAACAATCATGTTTGTTGGCTTGGCTAAGACAAACCAATCAAGGTCAGTATTTTGGATGAAATAATCCCATCATGCCCGCTGGTTTGTATGAGACAAGCCCATCACGCCCGTTGGTTTGTATGAGACAGGCCGATCACGCCCGTTGGTTTGTATGAGACAAGCCCATCACGCCCGTTGGTTTGTATGAGACAGGCCGATCACGCCCGTTGGTTTGTATGAGACAAGCCCATCACGCCCGTTGGTTTGTATGAGACAGGCTGATCACGCCCGTTGGTTTGTATGAGACAAGCCCATCACGCCCGTTGGTTTGTATGGCGAGACAGGCCGATCACGCCGTTGGTTTGTATGAGACAAGCCCATCACGCCCGTTGGTTTGTATGAGACAGGCCGATCACGCCCGTTGGTTTGTATGAGACAAGCCGATCACGCCCATGGGTTTGCATTAGACAAGCCGATCACGCCCGTTGGTTTGTACGAGACAAGACAATTACGCCCATTAGCTTGGATGAGACAAGACAATCACGCTCGTTAGCTTGTATGAGACAAGTCGATCACGCCCATTAGCTAGAATGAGACAAGACAATCACGTCCATTAGTTTGGATGAGACAAGATAATCACATCCGTCAGTTTATGAGGTAAGCTAATCACACCCTATAGTTTGGATGAGACCGGCCAATCCCGTCTGTTATCTTCTAAAGATAAGCTAATTGTGCCCATCAGTCTGGATGAGGAGAGCCAATCGCTTCTGTTAGCTTGGCTGAGACAAAACAATCACGTCTGTTGGCTTGGCTGAGACAAACCAATCAAGTTTAGCATCATGGATGAAACAATCCAATCACGTTCATTAGCTAGGATGAGACAAGACAGTCATGCCAGTTAGCTCAGATGAGACAAGAACAATCACACCCGTTGGTTTGAGACACGCCAATCACGCCCGTTAGCTTGGATAAGACTAGCCAATCACGTCCAATGACTTGGATGAGACATGCCAATCGCGTCCATTAGCTCGGAAGAGATAAGCCAATCACACCCATTAGCATAGATGAGACAAGCCAATCACATCCATTAACGCGGAAGAGGCAACCCAATAACGCACGTTAACTTGGATGAGACAATGCAATCACGTCCATTAGTTTGGATGAGACAAGGCAATCACGTCCATTAGTTTGGATGAGACAAGACAATCTCATCCATTAGCTTATGAGGTACGCTAAACACACCCTTTAGTTCGGATAAGCTAATTACGCCCGTTAGTGTGGATGAGGAGAGCCAACCGCTTCTGTTAGCTTGGCTGAGACAAGACAAACACGTCTGTTGGCTTGGCTACAACAAACCAATCAAGTTCAGTATCAGGGATGAAACAATCCAATAACATCCATTAGCTACGATAAGACAAGTCAATCACGCCCATTAGCTCGGATGAGACAAACCAATCACGCCCGTTAGTTTGAGACACGCTACTCACGCCTGTTAGCTTGGATGAGACAAGCCATTCACGACCGTTAGCTTGGATGAGACAAGCCAATCACATCCATTAACTTGGACGAGGCAAGTCAATAACGCCTGTTAACATGGATGAGACATGCCAATTGCGTCCGTTAGCTTGGATGAGACAAGCCAATCATGCCCGTTAGCTTGGATGAGACAGCCAATCACGCCCATTAGCTTGGATGAGACCAGCCAATCACGTTCATTAACTTGCATGAGGCAAGCCAATAATGCCTGTTAACTTGGATGAGACATGCCAATCGCGTCCGTTAGCTTGGATGAGATAAGCCAAACATGCCCGTTAGCTTGGTTGAGACCAGCCAATCACGTCCATTAACCTAGATGAGGCAAGTCAATAACGCCCGTTAACTTGGATGAGACATGCCAATCAAATCTGTTAGCTTGGATGAGATAAGCCAATCACGCCCGTCAGCTTGGATGAGACAAGCCAAACACGTCCATTAACTTGGATGAGGCAAGCCAATAACGACCGTTAACTTGGATGAGACGTGCCAATCGCGTCTGTTAGCTTGGATGAGATAAGCCAATAACGTCCGTTAGCTTTGACGAGACAAACCAATCGCGTCCGTTAGCTTTGACGAGACACGTCAATCGCGTCCGTTAGCTTTGACGAGACAGGCCAATCACGTCCGTTAGCTTGCTAAGCATGCACCAAGAGCATGACATTCCCCTCTGTGTAACAGAGAAAATGTCAAAAGATGAAAAGTGCAGTAAAACGAAGATTAAAATAAAATAATATCTAAAACACGGCAAAAAATAATACACAGAAGCAGTGGTCCCTTCATAAAAATTAAGTAAATTGGGACAATTTTGAGGTCGCAACAAATCAGACAGAATAAAACCAGTTGGCCAAATGATTGACAAGAGGGAAAGGAAACCAAGAACTAGAAGGAAAGAAGAGAGGCAATGACCCCGTTGCTTGGTGAGTCTGTAGCCAAGGTAAGGCTTTCCTCAATGGCTCCCAAGTACCATTCATTCCTCCTGTGTAATATTTGGAAAACAGTTCGACAGGTTTTGGCATCTGGTCTGCCTTCTGCAGGAGTCCATTTTGATGAGAGAGAGAGAGAGAGAGAGAGAGAGAGAGAGAGAGAGAGAGAGAGAGAGAGAGAGAGAGAGAGAGAGATTCTCCCTAACCTGCTCCGGTGGAGAATAAGACCGTCTGGAAGTCAGAGACAGACGACATTACAACTTGAAATAAACCGCAACAGACGTGGCTTCGAAGCCGGGAAAGAGGCGCACTACTGCTTCTCCTTCTTCTCCTTCCAGCCAGTGAGTTTCCTTAATTATCCCTAAAACTAAGTTTCCTCAATCTATTCCTGCTTCTAGAGCCACAAGATCAACGGAAAGCTAAGACACCCACTCATCACTCGCCTTAGCTGAACAACGATTTCCCCGCTCCTCCCTTTCTGTTTTTGTTGAGGTAGGTCATGTCGACCGCGACTTCCGGAATTCCAAGGTCACGCCAATAGCATGGCGCTAGGAACAAACTCCTCATGAGAAAGTCTCCTCCTGCTCAAAGAGAGAGAGAGAGAGAGAGAGAGAGAGAGAGAGAGAGAAAATTATATATCCGAAGCAAATACGGACGAAAGGTCGTCTTTGAATGAATTACCCGTGCAGATTTCCATAACTTATCTCTCTCCTTGAACGAAAGATACTTAGAATACGATCTCCCTAAACACTTTCCACTCAAATCTCAATGCAGACGCTGTGTACTCTGAAAAACAAAAACAAAAAACAAAAAATGAACACAAAAAACGATGGGAACAAACTCCCGTCACGCACGAGGGGAGACGCCAACAGAAAGCCGAAATCAGACGGACTACAGACGGCGTTATGGCGGAATTATGCACCCGCCGTGGGAAACTTCAAGGCCAGTACGAGCTGTGAGAGGACTGTAATGATACTCGGGAATCAAAGATATCGAGTGCACGTTAATGGTGGCCACTGGGGACAGACGGAAGTTTAATGGGAATGCAATGAACTCTGCAAGTTTTTGCTCTGACTATATGTTGATGCCGCCGCTGCTGCTGGCTTTGTGCCAAGGTGGGTTCTTGATCCCTATACACCCTGCCACACCTTGGACGACAACTACTAAAACTGAGAGAGAGAGAGAGAGAGAGAGAGAGAGAGGAGAGAGAGAGGGGGGGATTGTGCCAGCACGGACTCTTGCCCCCTGAGCAGACTGTCAGACGCTGGAGACAACATGCAATGGAAGAGAGACAGGCAGACAGACAAATAGAGAGAGAGAGAGAGAGAGAGAGAGAGAGAGAGAGAGAGAGAGAGAGAGAGAGAGAGGCGCCAGTGCTGGCTCTTGTTCCCTCAGCAGACTGCCATGTCAGCCTTCTCACTGCCCTTTGTATCTAAAGGAGCTGGCACCCAGCAAAAGTTTATTTTCATACGTTCTCTAGCACGAAGGTCAACAAGTCCTGTACTTTTTGTGCCACATAGTGAGTTGGCATTAGCTGCTATAGAGGTGCAGGTACACTCACTAAATCTGCGAAAATAATTACACTTTCTTCCATTTTTCAATATTTCAGACTACATTTCACTACAGTAAGCACTGGAGACAACTCGGTTCGGAACACTTAACAAAAACTAGGTAGTTTTTTCATTAAAATTGTAGTTTTTTCTTCATTATACTATCTTTACCTACTACAGCCCTTCCTAATCTATCAGTTGACTTTGATCCATCATGTATGAGACAGGTCTATGTAGTCCGTTCCAAAAAATCGTTTTTAATTATATTTCCTGGTGTAGATTTTCTCTCCTGCTTCAGCCGAACAGAGTTTACTTAGTGGCCAGCACCAAGGTAGCGTCTTGGCTGTCAAACTAAGGGGCCAACATCTGCTATTGTGATCTCAATAGCTCTCAGCTCTATTCCAAGACAACTCTGAAAGTTTTTTAAATTAAAATGTTTTTTACTAAAACTAGTTACGGTAAATGGCAATGTGTTGGTAGGTTGGGGATTAAAACAATGATTGTTTCAGTCTCAGGCATCACTCAAGTTTCAAATTTCCAATTTTGTAACGCCTCTGCCAAGTGTTGACATTTTCTGACACAAACATTACCAGAAACTCCTTTAGGGTCAAAGCATGGGAATTCTTATGACTGAGGCAAAGATTTTGAATGGCTTTTGAAGGGTAGCTGTGATCAAACCAAAAGCGTCAGACTTTTTTCCAGTCTGACAAAGCTTAGCCATGTCAATCAGCAATCAGACTCAGGCGCTGGAAGTTGATGGCCCTCTATGGAGAAGCTCTTTCTTTCACAAAGCAGTTGTTATCTGTTACCTCCCAAATTGGAGGCCCAGCTTTCTTTGTGTTTCCGAAAACGAAATATCCGGAATATTGTTTGCCTTGAGGCTTGACGGTAAGTACTGATGCCTCTTTTGTAGGCAAGGAAATAAATAGAATACTTATGATGGAAGCAGCACATCACCTACAGTTTATATTTCCCTTAAGTTTGGTTATAAGGACCACTGTCTGTAAATATTGTAAGTAGAAATTTGAAGCCTGTGTACATAACTGTTTACTCAGTCAAGCAAAGGCAGACTTTCCAAGGAAATCCAGAGGGCCACAAGAATCTCTCGGATTAGAGAAAGTAGAGCATTATTTTATAATGGAACCTCTGAAAAAAAAACCTTAGTCAAAGGAGCGAGAAGACCCCAGACAATAATGAAAACATCCGTACCTCCCTCACGCGTAAGAAAATCGGATCAGTCTGCGTGCTCTTTATTTTGATCTATGCACAGTCATTCCTTGGAAGTTCCAGGTATCTCTCTCAAGAGTCTACGGAGAGGGTTTCCCAACGACAGATTTTCGGAATGCAATACCTTTCGACTTCTGCAATAAGCGATTACGAGAAAAGAGCTATCATTTCGACAAACTGTAATCTCACGCAGGGTATTGCCGCCGTCGCATCGTACTAAACAATGAGAGGGTAACAACAGTAACCAGTCATCCAACTTCTGCACCAGTCATCTAAGGCGTAAATACAGCAATTGAGATGTTGATGGCTCTTACCCGGGAACCGCCGGGAAGCAACGCTCGCCACCAGGGAGGGAGATCATTGAATGTCTCGACTCGTAATTCAGAATGCCAGCGCTGACTGGCTGGCTGGCTCGTCGCGTCAGAAAAAGAACGATTATTGCTTGGCTGTGGATTATGACTACTTGCCTAAAATAAAAGGGGGAGGAGGAGGAGGAGGAGGAGGAGGAGGAGGAGGAGGTGGAGGAGGAGGAGAAAAAGACGGGAGGGTGTTACCTTTGAATGACATTACTAATGTGACGATAATGAACTAGGAAGTTCTGAATGACTTTGCAAAATCGAAAGACTGATCAAGCACCGAAGGGGAAGGATATTGATATAAATGACTGCTAATAAAGAAAGTAAATAGATAAAAACTGAAACACACTCAATTAACACGTTAAACGAAACATAAAACGCGAAGAAGCCTTGCTGATGTATACGACAAAGTATGCATACAAGTCACGCATTTTCCTCCCCAAATAAACTACAGAAATATCAACGGACATTCCTTCCAGAAGTACAAAGTCAGAGTAATATTTCACGGCAAAAGCCTTTTGTTTCTATGAATAACTAGCGCCTTGACCCATACCTGAGCATACCTGGGAACATATTGAAAATTCAAGACTAATTGTTTCGTGATCTTTACTCCTACTACTAAGACGAGGCGATAAATCCTACTAACAAGATTGCAAGCACCCAACAGCATGCCATTAATCACTCTCAACCACAATCAAAGGACGCAATAAAAAGTAGAGTAGTAAGGTTAAGTGGGATTTTTTTTTTTTTTTTTTTTTTACCTCCTTCAAGGAGGTTATTTTGAGGTCGCGTTATCTGTCTGTTGGTAAGATAACGCGAAGAATGATGAATACATTTATTTAATTTTTTTTATTTTTTATCTTTTTATATTTTGTTGTGGATGCAGGCCTGGATTTTAAAACTCCTGAATTTTCTGGTTCATCGTTTGTTACTTCTTTCGAATGAACGCCATATTTTTCGGAAGCTTGAATTTCAAGTCAATGGCCCCTAGTTTGGTGGGCTTGTTCCATACGAATATGGTTCATCTTCTGAATGATATATATATATATATATATAATTATATATATATATATATATATATATATATATATATATATATATATGTGTGTGTGTGTGTGTGTGTGTGTGTGTGTATGTGTGTGTATATATATACAGTATATATATATATATATATATATATATATATAAAATTTAATACATGCACATATGAAGAACATGCTTTTATAACTAACTACAAAAGAATATTGTTCTACAAGTGGTTGCAATCTAAATCTGGCCATGATTCACTACCAGATAAAGGAAATGTCAGGGGTTCAGTGTTGACTCATAATCTTTACAAAATTTCACACTGACGAAGTGTACGGCGGCACTGCAAATAAAACTTTAAGGCAGCAGAGCAGTAGTAGTAATAATAATAATAATAATAATAATAATAATAATAATGATAATAATAATTATCGTTATTACTATACAAATAAGTGTACAATAAAAAACACCAATTAGTAACAACAGTAAAATAATAATAATAATAATAATAATAATAATAATAATAATAATAATATGACTATAAAAATAACACGGTGCAATAAAAAAACAACAATTATCAACAATGACTTCTAATCAAAAGGCCTTTTGCTATTCCCCACAATTAGCATAACAGCGAAGCTTCATACAACCCCTAACAACAACAGTAAAAATGACCTATATCTTACATAAAATAAGTTACGGAACCAGGAGGTCTAATGCTCGGTGAACATATTCCGGTTAACCAAACGCAGAGTCAAAACATCCGATAAATTGCAAAAGAAAGTAAGTAATTAAATAAATAGATAAATAAATAAATAAATAATTAAGTCAATCAATCAACCAATCAATAAATAGATAGATAATTAAATAAGTTATTAAATAATAAATAAATAAAGAAAGAAAGATCTAAATAAATAAATAAACAAATAAAAATAAATAAATAAAAAATAAATAAATATCTGGTAACGGGAAAGATCAAAGAGATGCATACATATGTAAATCAATCAATCAATCAATCAATACATAAATAAATACACAAATAAATAAAGAAATAAATAAATAAAATAAACAAATAATATCTGATACCGGGGAAGACCAAAGATACGCATACATATGTGCTCATGTACGGCATGATTTATTTTTGATTGATTGATTTGTGTTACAAAAACTGGCGTTGCAACATCTAGGTTATTGAGGCCATGCTCGCGTACGAACAGATAAGTTACCAAGTAGCAGTCAGTCATTGCAAGGGAAGTATCCAGACGCATCAAAGCTACCCACTTGAAAACAACGTCAGCGTTAAAGATGAAGGCATTCCAAAATTTGAATTCTTCCCGATTAAAAATATCCATTTTATAAATATTGCATTGCACTGCATCAAATCACACCAATCAAAGTCTTAACTAACCAGAGATATCTGAAAGTTCCGTGACAGGTAAAGGCTCGCAGATATTCAGTAAAAGCAAATAAAGTTGATGAATTACGTTTGGCGTGGAAAAAGTGCATTTACAGGTAAACTGGCAAGCAAGCTACACGGTAGATACCTCTCCCAGTAGGGGAGTAGTGTCGTCATTGCACACCCGCGGTGCACTGTAGGCATTTACTTTAAGCTTCTTTACAGGGGCCCTTCGGCCGCTGGCTGCAACCCCTTCCATTCCTTTTACCATACCTCCGTTCATATTCTCTTTCTTCCATCTCACTTTCCACCCTCCCCTAACAATTGTTTCAACATTACGAGTATTTTCAGTATTTACTAAATCAGTAAGTTCTACGGCAGGTGGTAGTAAGATGCAAATGGTTGTCATGCAAATGAAAACAGCAGAAAAAAGAAGTTTAAAAGTTCAATTTTGAATAATCTACTGATAACGAACACTGGGAACATAAAAATGTGTTTAGTCGGATTGGGGCCATTTTGCATGACGTGAAAATTTCTCCAACATAAAGATGATGATGAGAAGGATGACTGGTTTCAGGTAATATGTGGGGTTCGATAGACAGCAACGAATATTGCTGATTATTATTATTATTAAGATAGTTTTACCAGACCACTGAGCTGATTATCAGCTCTGACAGGGGTGGCCTGAAAAATCTGCTTTATTTATACACACACACACACACACACACATATATATATATATATATATATATATATATATATATATATATATATATATATATATATATATATATATATATATATATATATATATATATATATATTATATATATATATATATATATATATATATATATATATATTTATATATATATATATATATATATATATATATATATATATATATGTCAAATATATTGTCAAGTTTACAATTTTTAAAAACTTTATAAATGGATGAATTGCAAATGTTGAAGTAGCTGACAAAATTTCACTGATCGATTCACTTCCAAAACTTGGTAGCCGCCACTGATTATACTGTAGACATTCACACAACAAATGTGTAATTGTTATCATTATTTTACATTCGAAGCATTCAGGAACAGGGTTATGTGGATTATTCATTAGGTGTCAGTGTGTTAGACGAGAATGGCCTATTGGGAGACGTGTCAGAATTACTCGCGTATTTCTCTCTCTCTCTCTCTGAATATTTCTGGTAATAGTAGCAATACTTGGATGAAGAAACTTCCAACAAAGAAAAAAAAATGACTGCTGGCACAGTCGTTGCAGTTTGGGGTGACTGACCCGGTGATGAACTGTACCTCTAAAGAATACCAGACGGAGTACCATCATTTCTTAGCCATTCCAATTTAAGATTTCCATGAAAATTGTCGGTATCAACAGCACTACTTTCTGTACGATTAATATCTGACGGGTAACAAACCTCGGGTTCGCATCTGGACCCAATTATCTAAACGATGGCAGTTACGAATTCCCATAAGAACGAATAAATGCAGAACAT
>NC_089793.1:26587823-26595323 GCF_040412425.1 Macrobrachium rosenbergii | reverse complement strand
GACGTGAAATAAAGTTGGTTGACTGCCGCTGTGCCTGACGCGAGGAGACAAAGAAGAGAGAGGAAAAATACTATGTGATAAAAAAAATGGAGGATGAGGAAAAGAGGATGGAATGAGAAGCATCAGCTTGTGAATCCAAATAATGGGCAATTGGAAAACAGAAAAAACTAGCAAAGACAACTGAGGATGATGGGAAGAATGAAAAATAAGAACAGGGACAACTTACGGAGGAGAAGGAAAATGGATGGAAGAACAATACGTAAGCGGACAAGGTCAGAAAAGAGAATAGAGGATGAGATGGAGATGAGATAAGAGGAGAGGACACAGGAGAATAAAAAAAGAGGTTGTGATAAGGAGACGCAAACACACACAGGAGAAAATCCTAAGTATGACAAAAGAAACGAGAGAACATATTGGGAACTGAGAGACAACAGAATACAATTGAGTAATGGGAGAGAGAGAGAGAGAGAGAGAGAGAGAGAGAGAGAGAGAGAGAACCCTTCTGACATGTCCTCCCAATTGCTACCACTGCTATACAACAATGCCGGGGAAGAGCAAAAAAATGACAGTCTGAATGCTTAAAAATATATACCTACGAGTATACCTCAAGGTCTCAAGGTTAACGTAATGACGAATGTGTGCTTTGATATATCGCTCGGACTCGGAGAAGAAGAAGAAGAAGAAGTAAAACAACGCTGTTATCAAACTGAACGACATGACACCGACGTCTGAAATTCCCACGACTGTGGGAACGTTTTTAAAAAATTGAAAAATCCACTCTATCATGGGCAACATGCTTCACTGTCGTCGAGTGCAATGGTGGTGGCCTCAGGGGATCTTTCCTGAAGGAAATCTTAGAATATTGGTTTAAGAAATTCTGTAAAGGGATACACGGGTAAACAAGGTAACAATGGACAGCTGTGGTCTGCTCTGGCTTGCTGAAGTCAAACCGCCTCTGAGAAACAATTTTTAAAGCATAACTATTTTATTATTTTCTTTAAAAACCTCTATTCACAGAGAATCTTCGCGTGTTTTTCCAATAGGTTATCGTTATTTCTTAAAATACACTTATGCAGCTCACCCAGTGATGCCGGTCTGGGATAACATGAGACCCACCAGGAGCCGGCAAAGCTGGTTTATCTTAGACCCTCAAATAGAGAGAGACAGTACTAGGAATGAGAGTGTGTGTGTGTGTGTGTGTGTGTGTGTACATTATATATATATATATATATATATATATATATATATATATATATATATATATATATATATATATATATATATATATATATATATATATATGTATATATATGTGTATATAATCTTCACGGATGGCACCAGCTACAGTTAACTTATTCTTCCATTCATATTTAGACGAGTGACAAAAAAAACTTCTCACCGTTGACTTTTTAAAACTTCAACTATTTTGAAAGCGCAGCCGACTCGAACATCTTACTTAGAACTTGAAATTCATGCTTCGTTTCCGCCCGAATATCTAGTATTTTGTTTTCGGTTAAATGTCTAATGTCCATATGAACGTATCATGAAATCTAGGTTTAAACACATTCTGAGCTATTTTCGGAATCAAGTTTACAACATCACACTTATAAAAATTATTACCTTCAGGTTACAACCGCAAACATTTAAGTATCTCAAACTCAACACCGAACAGTAAAGTCATATATCGCTAATTTTTAAATATATACTTCACAGTCAAGTTTCGGCATCCCTCCCTAAATAACATGCAATATTTTCAAAACATCTTAAAAAGGGTAATTCACGATAGTTTAAAACGTTGACTTTGAAATTCATTGATGGGATAACATTCACAGAATTTGCTTGCAAGCAATCGGTCGCTCGCTCGCTTGCACGTACAAGAGCGGGCGGGCGGAAAGGCGTGATGGGCCAAAATCGAATGCCTTGCCAAAATTGGCGTGGGCCTTGATGATATGGGGGAATGGGTAATTGCTTTCAAGGAGGGGAAGGGGGGAGGGGGAACGGAGAATAGGGACTGCTTGCCAACACACAGAAGAGGGAAAATTGCCTGATAAAGATCGTACGAAAAGGAGAGAAAATACTGACGAGTGGATTTTACAAATTTCAGTACGGGTGACTGAAGCCATACTTTAAAAGAAAAAAAAAATGCCGTCACAACTCCTAAGGTCACAAACCTCGACTCGATAATGAACATATGCAAACTTCGCATCAGGTGAGGAATGAGGAAATGAGGAATGAATAAGAGAAGTTGCAGAAGGAGCAACAGAAAACAAGCAAAACAGAATAGGAGGCTGAGGTACCTTTGGTGGCTGAGGATGCTACGAGTGCAAATCAATGTGAGAAAATGAAAGAAGCCTGGAATAAGAGAAGAGAGCAAGACTGAGGAGGAGGAGGAGAAGGAGAAGGAGGAGGAGTGGGAAGAAGAGGAGGGAGGAGGAGGAGGAGGAGGAGGAGGAGGAGGAGGAGGAGGAGGAGTTGGAGGATGGAGAGACAAGAAGAAAGAAAAAAGTAGTGAGGCAGCTGATGATCGATACGAAATCCTTCTGAAAGAAGTAACATCGACTTAGAAATACTCTGAAGTAAGACAAGACTAATGTTCGAGAGAGAGAGAGAGAGAGAGAGAGAGAGAGAGAGAGAGAGAGAGAGAGAGAGAGAGAGAGAGAGTTTGATTCTGATTAAGATTTATGTAAATTTCCGTAGAAAAGACTACAGTCACCGTCGGCCAAAGTCAATAATTTATACTGCAAAAAAAAAAACCCTCTAGCATGCATATCCTGTACACACCATTCTCTCCCACAACTTCTCTCAAACCCCCAATATTCCGATTCATCAATCATGAAGTCCCGCACAATCAAGGGAACCAAACAGTCATCACAAAATGGCTGGGGTTTCCCAGACACCCAAAATCCATGGGTCGGAGATGTGGAGCAATCCTTGCAGCAATCCTTCGAGGAGCAATCCCCACGCAGCTATGAAAGGTAGTCAGTCTCCCATCTCATTGGCATTTTACTGTACAGTACATCTGTGGGAGAGTCGATTTTGACATTTTCAGCGTTTTCCGGTGACTACCAAGCAGCCTCTCCCGTGAAATGTCCCAAGAATACTTTTATTTTCTCATTCATCCAGTGCTCTGACCAAAATTCCTTTGCACAACTTGTGTGTGCCAGTATTCAAGAATAAGTCCATTTGCTTAAGACAACGGCATATAATATATATACATACATATAGGTATATATCAAGACTTACTATTACTTCTATTACCAAAGAATGTTCTGTATCAAAAGTCTCCGGTAACTGCGGGGCACCACAAAACACACCAATTTACGGATTCCCTCTAAAAAGGGTAAATTTCCTTCAAGCCACCGAGACCATGAAATTCCTGTGAATACAGAGGAGTTAGGGCTTAAATGGCCACTGGAGTCGACATGAGGAAAAGTCGATCTCAAATCCAACGCCAACAATAGATTTGGAGCCTCCTCAAGCTTAGATATATACATGTTTTCAGAGGGAGGGCCTGGTATACATCACTATCTCTGAAGTCTCTTTTCTGAATTTGACCTAATTAGATTTCTTACTGAATTTGTCCTTTTGTTGAAGACCGAGGAGGAGGAGGAGGAGGAGGAGGAGGAGGAGGAGGAGGAGGAGGAGGAGGAGGAGGAGGAGGAGGGAATTCTGGAGTTTTTAAACGCATTCCATCATTTGTTTCTATTTTTACAATTTCCTTAACTCGGAAAGAAGAGAGAGAGAGAGAGAGAGAGAGAGAGAGAGAGAGAGAGAGAGAGAGAGAGAGAGAGAGAGAGAGATTCGTAAACCTCGATGACTATTACCAATGTGGATAACGTTCGGACGTTCCAAACTCTCCACAAAAAACTAAACTATAGGGAAAGAAACAATATAAAGGCTCCCAATCCCGTTACAGGCATAATAAACATAAAGAGCGTAGCACATATTGTATCTCTCTCTCTCTCTCTCTCTCTCTCTCTCTCTCTCTCCCTGTGACTTGAAACTGTGGCTTAAGATATGCAACTTTAAATCCATTAACTTTGCAATATCATGACTAAGAAGTTCTCTCTCTCTCTCTCTCTCTCTCTCTCTCTCTCTCTCTCTCTCTCTCTCTCTCTCCCTGTCTGGGAGCAAAAGGAAAATTAGAAATTTTATAGGATCGATACCATGAATATAACAGGTATCGGTAAAATACAAAAAAAAAAAAAAATTATATACTCATTCTTTTTCCCAGAAAAGGCTCTTATCTTCTGTTTACATGCCTTATGCCTAAGATGAATACTTCTCATATCAACATTATACTAAATGAGCACCAAACAGCAACAGCAATAATAACATAAATTAACAAGCAATTCTGGGAGCCTTGCTGAAGCAACGTCCCCTACCGACCCTCCAAAAATTTCTGTCGTAGATTGAAAACGACGAAATTATGGTTTTCGCAAGGGTTGATAACTTCCAGGCTGTATTTTGTAAAATGCGTGCTGTCTTCTGTGCCACAATTTCACCTTAAAAAGAAAAAAAAAAAAAACTGACGTACACTGACGGAAAAACAAACTGTATCAGATTTGACTGAAATCGCCTGAACCATTCAGAAGTAGCTGCCATGAAAAGGTAAGTGTTTCAGACGCAGACAGCAGGCTTTGTCGCTGGGAGAATAATAATATCATCATTATCAACATATTAACTCGTGGGCTTCAGTTGAAAAAGAAACTGCAGTCCAACAAAAATAAAACGTGAAACTGAAAAGTTGAAGTTACCCAGAAACAATCTTTATATACTTTGCAATGCAAACACCCACGGATAGATATCTAAGTATCTTTTACATCATATCGAACTATGATAAACCACCTTGCCAATGATGTTTATTACTTTTAATGACAGCAGCTTGTCCTATTTTCATTTTTTTTTCTTTTACTGCATGGGTACAGTACTAAAAAGGACTTTAATTAATTACACTGCTATAGTTTTCGTTTGCAGCAAGGAATAAACACAAAGGACAACGACACAGTTAACAATACTCTGGAAGCACTGGACTTGAACATGTTCATAATATACCAGATATATCAAAGTATTATGCAACTGCAAATATACTGGAATTTTAATGCCGTTTTTTGTTTACGCAGGTGATATATCGCAAGATATGATGAAGCCTTAATTTCATACTGCTCCCACATTCATTTTTACTCACATACATCTTATCCTGGCTTTACAGAGAGAAGATACGAAGGAAAACAAGTCGAGCCAACCGATGTCCTAAGCTAAACGCAACAAAGAAAACGGACGGAAATGACCCCAGTACATAATGCTACAGGGAGTACTCTTCTAAATCCTTGTTCCGTGTGAGGCCTTGCTTATTTGAAAAATAATAAATCCACACATACGCACACACACACATATATGCTTATGTTTTTGTTACTAGTTCACACTTAACTTTTTGTACACCAGTAAACAAATGTTCAATATATATATACGTATGTTTTTGCTGCTAGTTCACACGTAACTTTTTATGCACCAGCACACAAACGCTCCCATATACAACTATGTTTTTGTTACTAGGTTACACGTAACTCTTTTAATAATCTCAAAAATTAAGCCGCAGAAATCTCTTAATATATACGATAAGGGCATAGCCATGAGCCAGTATTCGAACTTAAACCAGTTGGGTTTGTTATAAAGGTAGAATATATATAAATATATACATATATATATGTGTATATATATACACACATACATACATATATTGAATTCTCACTATCTTGGAAATAACTTATTCCCACAGGAAATTATGTATGTATGTATATATATATATATATATATATATATATATATATATATATATATATATGTGTGTACATTGCACACACACACACACACATATATATATATATATATATATATATATATATATATATATATATATATATATATAAGCATTAAGCTACAATTGTCCTTTTAATATCCAATTCGCTCTACCTCGGAAATAATATATTTTTATATATGTTACCCTTGGTGGCCTTGTAGTTTAAGACGTCACTGTAGCCTCTGAGTTCTTGTTCTTCCATGTCATCTATATATATATATATATATATATATATATATATATATATATATATATATATATATATATATATATATATATATATATATATATATGTATATATGAGAGAGAGAGAGAGAGAGAGAGAGAGAGAGAGAGAGAGAGAGAGAGAGAGAGAGAGAGAGAGAGAGAGAGAGAAAGTAACATACAATATTCAAACGTGTGAATGTTACAAATATTAATAATAATTTTTGTGTGGATAGGCACCCAAATAATAATGAAGACTGAAACAAAAATAACAATACTAAATCAGTTTAAGCGGTTTATGCAACGACAACAGAAAGTACTGCTTGGACATAAATACTGAATACTGATATCAATTGACATATAAACATTAAAAACCTTGTTTATAACTGTGGTTTTCACTGTTCTTATCTCTCCTTTTTATCCTACACAAAATTAACGACTATTAATGCTTGAAACATGGAAAGCTACATCCGTAGACTTTATATTTTTCTAAATGGAAAATTTGAAATTTGGAACTTTTCTGATGCTCTAAACAAACAAAGCTCAAAATAAATTTATCATTTTTTGGTTAATTCAGAAGATATCAAATAAACTCTCATTCTCTGTATATCAGCATATGTAACTCTTTTAACAACAACATACGTAGGAAATAAGCGTAAAATTCTTCATCAAAACTGTCAACATAAACTTATAAACTATATGGAGCAACTCATACTGAGGCAGCGAACGTCTTTTTATATATATATATATATATATATATATATATATATATATATATATATATATATATATATATATATATATATATATATATATATATATATATATATATATATATATATATATATATATATATATATATATACTGTATATTATAACACAATGCATATAAATATATATACAAAACTTTCCTATTTAACTATAATTTTTCGCGCTCACTTTTATGAGTAGATAAAAGAAAACGTCTGAAGAGAATGAGCTGCACATTTGACCGGAAGCGATGACCGAAGGCAAATGATAGCAAGCAGACCACAAATTATATTGCAGTCACTCAAAAAGAAAAAAAAATGACACACAAACACACACACATACGCACACACAGTAGAGGAAAAGAGAAGAGGATGACAAGCATGGAGGAAGAGCCTTGGGGAGAAGCGTTGTAGACAAGAGGGTGGAGGAGGGGAGGGGAGGGTATTGGAGGAGGAAGGGGAGGGTAGTGGAGGGGAAGAAGAAATGGAAGGGGAGAGTAGGGAATGGAAGGAAAGGTAAGGGAATGGAAGGAGAGGGTAGGTGAGAGGGAAGGGGAGGGTAGGAGACAGGGAAGGGAAGGGGAGAGAGGTAAGGGGAGGGTAGGAGACAGGGAAGGGAAGGGGAGGGTAGGGATAGGAAGGAGAGGGTACGATAGGGGAGGGGGAAGGGGTATTGAGGGGAAGAAG
>NC_089793.1:26547823-26582823 GCF_040412425.1 Macrobrachium rosenbergii | reverse complement strand
AATTCAATAAACTCATTAGATTCTGCTGACAGGCAGACCTGAAGAGCATCATCAACCTTTGATATCGAAAGTTGACTATATTCTCCGACAGCAGGTTAGGAGACAATTTGCATAATATGCGACAACGCATACCTAAACCCAATAACCAAATATGGCTTTGTAACAGGTAAGAAATAGCTTTCGTTCAAACATTCATCAGGGAATGGAATATAAAATTTAGGCCATAGGCCAAGCGCTGGGACCTATGAGGTCATTCAGCACTGACAGGGAAACTGAGAGTAAAGGAGGTTTTAAAGGTGTAACAGGAGGAAAACCTCGCAGCTGCACCATGAAACAACTGTTAGGAGCGGGCAGAAAGTAAGATGGAAAAAAGATATGACAGGAGGTACAGTAAAAGGAATGGAAGGGGTTGCAGCTAGGGGCCTAAGGGACGCCGCAAGAACCTTAAGAAAGGCTACAGTGCACCACAGGAGGTGCACTGGCGGCACTAACCCCCTACGGGACATGGGAAGTTTTCCTACATGAATCTTAAACAGACAAGAGCAGGAATACATTGACCACCAGTCCATTACCGATGATCGACCCTTGTTCAGAATCTGCAAGTATTTATTAAAAATTAATTCATGAACAGTCATGCAAAATACGTTTAACAGGTAATGAGTTTATACATAACCCAAGAGGTAATGAAGAGCAGAGATTATGAAATTTTGAAAATAAAAGGGGAGAAGGGAATATTACAATACGAATGATAAATGTTCCCATCCAAGAGTCAATGTGAACGAAGATTAGCGATCTATCCCGCTGTCTTGTTCACAGGGGAGACCACGAACGAATCTAGTTTGTCATAACCACTGCAACGATGTTACAAGAGAATATTTGTTCTTTTCCTAAGTTTTCAAATGCAGATTCTAATAGGATAGCAACCCGACGCCCTAACCTATCCCAGGCTAGAAGTATCAAGACAAAGATGGTGGAAGAAGAAAACAAGAACAGCGAGGAAGCATTACCACAGAAAATGGGAAACACTTCTCATCCCACGGTTACCAGGACTGACTTATCAACCACTAATTTTTTTTTATTTATTTACTTTCCATCCACGTGTTATTATGATGCAAACTCACCTTATGTAAATTTCTGAAGAGAACATTCACTGCCGAAGCTACAGTGTATTTGCAACAGCTATCGGAGACTGAATGAATAAATGGCCCTAATAAGCACTTCTGCTCATGGTGTGTGTGTGTGTGTGTGTGTGTAGCTTGCTCACATCATCAGGATCGAAGGGTAATTGCTGTCTCTCTTCCAACACAACGACCAGGCCATTGTGGGATCCAGCGTGCACGCCTAAGCAAAATCTATCCCACCTAGCAGTTGCCATGGGTCACTTCTAGACCTTGGATTATGCAAAATCCCTTTCAATGTCAGGATTACGCAAGTCAGCTAACGAATAGGGCCACTCCAGGTTCTGACGGGAGGGATTTAGGAATCTCTTTGTACCAACCTAATGCATCCACAACCGTGCCCTTGGAACGTAAGTCTTCCACAAGGCATTGGAGCTGCAACCAACCTTTAATCTGACAGATCACGGAAGGCTTACAGGATGTACAACTTCCCCAGGGATGACTCGATGTTGATAACTGATCTCCTCTTTCTGCATTTCCCATCACCTTCTGTTACTCCTTTCAAATGAACACCATATTCTTTGGAAGCTTGAATTTCAAGTCAGTGGCCCCTGTGGGCTTGTTCCATATGAGCTGGGTTCATCTTCTGATTAATAATAATAATAATAATAATAATAATAATAATAATAATAATAATAATAATAATAATAATAATATCGTTCTCTCCTGTAACCAAAGCCTTAGTAACTTGGTAGAGCTTACCCTCATGCTCAAACCACCGTAGGACTTTAAAATAAAGTACAAAAAATCATGCTCAGAACATTCATGTTTACATTAATAAGAATTTTAGTCTAATTTTTTTGAGATAACGGTAAAAATTTCCACCTGATATCGCTGCAGATACTATTTGGTTTTTAATAGGCAGTGCATTGTAGTAGTACGAAGTAAATACATCTCTTTATTGTATTACTGAAAACTATATCATCGTGATGAATATACAGAACTATTCCCTTCTATCTTCATAATCTTCAGTTAATAAAACCAACGAATGAGCACTCCAAAAAAAAAAAGACTTGGGTTTATTCATCATTCTTTTGATTTTTAAGTTGTATGAAAAAATATAATGGATAATGAGTCGCTAGTCTTGCAACGCTGCGATTTAAAAATTGGTAACATATCCATTACACGCAGTTTACGATTTAATAACATGCAGTTTGCTTTAAATCTTTCCATTTAGTAGGCATTTTCACGTACGACAAAGAGCGCTTGTATTAACTTTTAATGTGGTCACAACCGTGGCCTTTTACGTCGCTTGATATTTCGCACCATTTAAATGAAGCTGTCTAAAATGAAGTTGCTTCCCATCAGCTACAGTCTGAATGTATCAGTTTAAAATACAATCGTCTGCCTGTCTTTTCTCAGGAGTCAGAAGTGGTCCATCTTCTCACGGCTGTTGATATTGTCCCAAGTCTGCTGTTCCGTTCTCAGTTTTAAATTTGCTGCTCGTTCGTTTGAGTCGAGAGGTTTGAGACATCTTGAACTATACGACCGAATTCGAAACTCAACCATCTGAGCCAGTAGTCAGCAGAATCTGAGTCTTATTGATAAAACCTCAGTCTTAAAACTCAGTGAGGGTGATTCACAGTCATCTAGCACTGTCATTTACAAACGCTTTAGTATTCCACCCACCTCCGAGCTATTAAAACAAAGGGTGGAACACAGGTAGCTCATGACGTCAAAACATTAATATCACCTAGAGTTGATCTGGCCTCAGGTGTTTCTCAGACATACTAATGGGGTCACCTCGGGTTGCCTGGTTGGTTGAGATTAAGCCGGATTTGCTCCACCCCGGGTCCTTGGCCTGTGGCGGCCCTTGGGCGTGTTAAGGCGTCGAGAATTCGTGTACAGACTGTGGTGTCACTGATCCACGGTGACATCAACTTCCACCAAAATCATACCTTCAAAAATATCAACTATTATAATAATTAATGTGAAATTGTTACATTCATCCTATGCTCGCCCATCCTAGAATCCCCCTTATCTTTACCCGCCTGTTAACAATCAATTAACCATTAACCAACAAAGACAAAAGGTGAGAGACGACTGTTGGAAGAAAAATGAAAAATGAAAAGGAATAAACTCAATGCACTGTAACTCTACAATTTACTAACCATTAACTAACAAAACAAAAGGTGAGAGACGAATGTTAGAAGAAAAATATAAAAAATAAAAATGAATACGAGAGAGAGAGAGAGAGAGAGAGAGAGAGAGAGAGAGAGAGAGAGAGAGAGAGAGAAAATTCTGTGCAAGTTTCCAAGTTTCAAGCATTAGACATTCACGTAAAAATGTATGAAATGAGAGAGAGAGAGAGAGAGAGAGAGAGAGAGAGAGAGAGAGAGACTCTCTCTCTCTCTCCTTAATATCATAACAAGTTCTTTGCATCTGACCTTGGGGACACCTCCACGATCTTGTCGAGATCGACGCATCCAGCGACAGCAAGTGCCACTTGAGACGACACTTGTCGCTTTTCTGCTCGGTCTCCTCCTCCTTCATCGTCGTCTCCTTCTTCTGCTTCTTCTTCCTCCTCCTCCTCCTCCTCCTCTTCTTCTTCTTCTTCTTCTTCTTCTTCTTCTTCATCTTCGCCTCTACCTATTGTCCTTTCCGGCTCCATGTCATTCATTGTCAACATTGTTCTGTTCCAGCGGTTATCGACACTTGTGCGACAAACCAAGGCTACAGATCCTACAGAGTAATACTGTCACCACTTTCTCCTTTGAAACATCAAAGATATTTCTGCGTTTACCTCGGTCAGTTTCTCTTACAAGAAGCCAACTTTCTTCCAGATTTCCAAAATACACTACGACCCTTTTCACATACCATTTATTTTTTAGATATCTCAAATTTTCATTTTCAAAGAAGCCTCATCAGCGATATTTCTGTTACTCCTATAAAGAAAGCACTATTCACTTCGAATTTTGTCATTCAAAGGGATATCCAAATGATTAACAATGCACTAAAAGTTCATTAACAAAATCCATGACTCATTCTATCAATAAACGTAAAGAACTTCTAATAATAAAAAGGCCTTCACGTTCCCAACAGAAACTTTTCTCAACAAAAAATCAATCAGAAATAAATGAATTCAAGACTGCTTATCTATAGCCACACGAAAATAC
Source organism: Macrobrachium rosenbergii (assembly GCF_040412425.1). Lineage (NCBI taxonomy): Eukaryota > Metazoa > Arthropoda > Malacostraca > Decapoda > Palaemonidae > Macrobrachium > Macrobrachium rosenbergii. The sequence goes on along the minus strand of NC_089793.1, from coordinate 26,578,529 downwards.
TTTTCGACACGAAAATACTCTCAAGTGAAAATTTCGAACACTGAACGAATGACCGACACTCTGGAACCAAAAACGAAAGCTGTCGCCATACCCAGTGCACAAGATGTTGATCCCCGCACACGAATTTCAGCGGAACCTTAAACATCACTGACCTGGAATGGAAAACGAAGATAAGTATGAGTAATAATGCCGTCACAGACGGTCGTAACATCTTCAATGTCACTGTCAAACATTTAGCCAATATAGTTCTGGGTGTTACTCGTTGCCAAGTAAAACGGTGAATTATGATTACGTGTATATGGAATTGGAATTGGAATATGAGATTTACGCCAAAGGCCGAGTGCTGGGACCTATGAGGTCATTCGGCGCTGAAAGGAAAATTGAGAGGAAAGGAGGTTTAAAAGGTGTAACAGGAGGAAAACATCGCAGTTGCACTAAGGAACAATTGTGAGAAGAGAGTGGAAGGTAAGATGGAAGAAAGAGGATATGAACGGAGTTATAGTAAAAGGAATGAAAGGGGTTGCAGCTACGTGCCGATAAGTAATGCCTACAGTGCACGGCGTGAGGTGCACTGATGGCACTACCCCCTATGGGGGAATATGTATATATGCAAAAAAAAAAAATAATGTTGCTAATCTTTTTCTGCACCTTTCCTTTCCTGTCTTATCTACACTTTTCTTTTGTCTTTCCTCTTGACTCACTCAAGTAACCGCTTGGAAAAAAAAAATGAGGTCAACTGCCTGCCTACTCATGAAGGGTCTTTTGAAAAGCAGAATATTCAAGTGGAGAGAGAGAGAGAGAGAGAGAGAGAGAGAGAGAGAGAGAGAGAGAGAGAGAGAGAGAGAGAGAGAGAGAGAGAGAGAGAGAGGCGTATGAAAAGCAGGAGCGTAGACATGGTTCAATAAAGAGAACTACATTTACCTCGAAAGTAATAATCATTGTGAAATATTTTCAAGAACTTCTTTGCACAGTTTCTTTTATATGACATCCAAAATTTGCACCTCACGAAATTTCTTTTGTCCCCTAAAATCTCTGGGTTTTCTGCTCTCAAATAAATCCTCCTGAAACACAAGCTGTGTGCCCTTCATGTGTACCACCTCACTTACAATTTCAAAAACACGATACTGGGTCTTCAAATCTTTCATCGCTGTATTTACTAGAATTTATATCCACTGTGTACCATGTCACTTAAAGTTTCAAAGTACGACATTGGGGCTTCAAATCTTCTATCACTGTATTTACTAGAATTCATATCCGCTCTTTCAGTTTCCCCAAACAGGGGAAATTCAAGGTATAATTATTCTCAAGATATTAAGCAGAAATGGTGGAATGCAACATATTGATATCAAAGGAAACTGCCAAATTTAGCACAGTACAGCTATTTTAAACATAAAAGTTCCAGTTAATCCCACCAGATCTATAGCTGACCTTCCCTGAAGTTCAATGATCTTTGGATCCTTGACAGACTATGAATTCCTTGGAACAGAAGCAAACGAATATCAAAACTCAGCAGCTTTAACTCTGACTCAGATCTGTATGACTCAAATCTAATGATAACTTTTTATCTGAGCAGCCACTGCTCGGTATCACTTTCAAGAAAATGATGATTGGTCGGTAAGGCAGAATTATGTCTGAGGCAAAAAGTAAGGCAGAATTATGTCCGAGGCAAAAAGTAAGGCAGAATTATGTCTGAAGCAAAAAGTAAGGCAGAATTATGTCCGAGGCAAAAAAGTAAGGCAGAATTATGTCCGAGGCAAAAAAGTAAGGCAGAATTATGTCCGAGGCAAAAAGCAAGGCAGAATTATGTCCGAGGCAAAAAAGTAAGGCAGAATTATGTCCGAGGCAAAAAGCAAGGCAGAATTATGTCCGAGGCAAAAAAGTAAGGCAGAATTATGTCCGAGGCAAAAAAGTAAGGCAGAATTATGTCCGAGGCAAAAAAGTAAGGCTGAATTATGTCCGAGGCAAAAAGCAAGGCAGAATTATGTTCGAGGCAAAAAGCAAGGCAGAATTATGTCCTAGGCAAAAGTATGGCAGAATTATGTCCAGGCAAAAGCAAGGCAGAATTGTCCGAGGCAAAAGCAAGGCAGAATTGTCCCAGGCAAAGTATGGCAGAATTATGTCCGAGGCAAAAAGCAAGGCAGAATTATGTCCGAGGCAAAAAGCAAGGCAGAATTATGTCCTAGGCAAAAAAGTATGGCAGAATTATGTCCGAGGCAAAAAGTAAGGCAGCATTATGCCCGAGGCAAAAAGTAAGGCAGAATTATGCCCGAGGCAAAAAGTACGGCAGAATTATGCCCGAGGCAAAAAAGTAAGGCAGAATTATGTCCGAGGCAAAAAGTAAGGCAGAATTATGTCCGAGGCAAAAAAGTAAGGCAGAATTATGTCCGAGGCAAAAAGGTAAGGCAGAATTATGTCCGAGGCGAAAAAGTAAGAGAATTATGTCCGAGGCAAAAAGTAAGGCAGAATTATGTCCGAGGCAAAAAGTAAGGCAGGATTATGTCCGAGGCAAAGAGTAAGGCAGAATTATGTCCGAGGCAAAAAGTAAGGCAGAATTATGTCCGAGGCAAAAAGTAAGGCAGAATTATGTCCGAGGCAAAAAGTAAGGCAGAATTATGTCCGAGGCAAAAACTAAAAGTAGAAATTGTGAGGCAAAAAAAAAAAAAAAAAAAAAAAAAAATTAAAAGCAAAATTGAGTGGAGCACCTCCCAACAATAAAATTCAATTACAGTGAAAATCACTTACAGCGCACCTGCCATGACTGTACAAATCCCATCCTTCTTGAACTGTCGTTCAAGAGAAAAAAAAATTGAAAAATGAAAAAGTAAAAAAATTTAAATAAAAAATAAAAGCAGCATAACCGGTTCACCAGTTCAAGTTTCGGCACGATAAAGCGATATGTAGGACCATTAAGTTTCATTAAAAGTTGCTTAGGAGTAAAGCTAATGGCGTGTAAGTTGGCGGAAAAAGGAATTTTCGCAAATTCTCGACACCTCCCATCGGACATCCAGGCTTTTCGGGAGAAAAAATGTAGGTGTTACAGAACAGCTTCTAATTTAACGAATGCGATAAAGGTTGTTCCTTAAGACTTGCAAAAAGGTTTGCGCTTAAGAGTGATAAACTTTACCGCCTTTACATTTGCATAAAGTTTACAAAATAGACTTCAGAGAAAAACTTTTACCTCTGGCCGACAATAAGGAAATGGCCAAGGCGTTGAAGAGGTCGTGAATAATAATAATAATAATAATAATAATAATAATAATAATAATAATAATAATAATAATAATAACAATAATAATGGAGAAACAAATGCACAGTTATGTATATGTGCATATAGCCTATATTTAAAGATGTCATCTATACAGATAGCTTTCGGGAATTTGTTCGATTCCCCTATTCAATCTCCACATACATAACTGTGGATTTATTTCTCCATCTGCAGACTCATGCTAATATGAGTATTTTTTAATAATAATAATAATAATAATAATAATAATAATAATAACGTGCCAGATGGTCTATAAGTTATAGAACGTGTATGTAGGAAGAAAACAGAAAAAAGCTAACTTATGGGTCTTTTCTTATATGATTAATAACAATAATAATAATAATAATAATAATAATAATAATAATAATAATAATAATAATAATAATAATAAAAGGGACCACAGAATAACTAAAACAATGCAGTTCACAGAAATTAAGACGACGCACATTGCGAAACACAATAATAATAATAATAATAATAATAATAATAATAATAATAATAATAATAATAATAATAATAATAATAATAATGTACTATAGAATAATCATATCAATAATAACATAAGGTACCATAAAATAATTAACACAAGTTAAGACAACGCATAATGGCAAGTCAGTAATAATAATAATAATAATAATAATAATAATAATAATAATAATAATAATAATAATAATAATAATAAAGCACCATAAAATAATCACAACAAATTAATAAGACGCCTAATGGAAAACCCGTAATAATAATAATAATAATAATAATAATAATAATAATAATAATAATAATAATAATAATAATAATGAGCAAGAAAGAAGAGGGAAACGCTGAGTGGAAAACTCAATCCGGAGAGGACAGATTAACGGGGGAGGCCCAGCGCGGTAGGGCCGTAACATAGCCCCGACAGACAGTTAGGAGACAATCCCAAAATAAATTCGGCGGGTTTACGATACCCCCGGAACTCCTGATCTCATCGTAATTATGGGTTGTCTTCTCCAGTGCCCTATAACACTCATATTTCCTGCACTATTTTCCACCCCGCCCCCTTTTTTCTTTTTAATCAACTATGTCGTATTGGCAGCCGTTTTACTGTGCTTGATTTGCTGCTTTTGTTGCTTTAAATACCTATGTTGTATCGGCTGCCGTATTTTTTTTATTTGATTTGCTGCTTTTGTTGCTTTAAATACCTATGTTGTATCGGCTGCCGTATTTTTTTATTTGCTTTGCTGCTGTTTTTTTTAACGGCTATGTTGTATTGGCAGCCGTATTACTGTACTTGATTTGCCGTTGTTGTTTCTTTAATCAACCTTGCTGTATTGGCAGCCTTAATCAACTGTTGTATTTGTAGCCGTAATTTTGTCCATGGTTTGCTGTTGTTGATTTTTCAACAACAATGTTGTACTGGCAGCATTATTTTTGTACTTGATTAGCAGTTGTTTTTTTAAACTATTGTTTGTGCTGGAAGCCGTATTTTTGTACTTGATTTGCTGTTGCTGTTGCTTTAAACAACTGTACTGTATTGGCAGCCGTAATTTTATACTTGATTTTGTTTTTTTTTTCTCTCTCTCTCTCTCTAAACAGATGTATTGTATTGGCAGCAGTATTTTTATCACTGATTTGCCGTTGTTGTTGATTAAAATAAGTTCATTAAAAAAAAACAGCACACTACACAAATAACAATGAAAACAAGGAATATGATAACTGCAGCCAAAAAGAAAAATTGTTGTGAACATCCCTGACCACATTCAGTGCTCTGATGGTGAGAAAAATAACATGGATCTACATTATTTGCCAATCGCATTTCGCAGAATCTTTCTCTTGGAAAGTCATTAATTAAAATCACCACAAATCTAAAACCAAGAGAGATATTTCACACTCGCGCCCTTTAAACACTAAACTCCATTACTAATTAACTTCTGCCCCCTTAAAAAGAGTTTTATGAAGCCAAAGAAATTTTTACGACGCCCCAAACTCAATAATCAAGCAGTCTGTCCCCTTGACAAAAGTAATTTACGGCGCCAGAAAAGCTGATAATCATTTATTGAATCATAAATGTCCAGTATCTTGCAAGTGTTCTCAAGCACTTTCTTGAGTCAACTGAGTTTCGACATTGTTAGTTCGTATAAACGTAGCAACAGTGTGACTCCCACGCCACAAAAAACATGACTATGTTAGATAACCAAAATGCTATGTTGCCAAGCTGTACTGGAAAGAATTTCTTTTACAGCAACACTGTATTCATTTTCAGACGGAGTATGATTTCAAAAGTTCTCCTGCATTTTGATACATTTTTATCTACTTATTAATTTATTTATTTATTTATTTTTCCTATTTTAATACGTGAGATCTCTTCTTTCTGTATTTCTCTTTAGCTCCTCTTCCTAATGAACACCGTATTCTTAGGAAGCTTGAATTTCAAGTCAATGGCCCCTGTGGGCTTGTTCCATATGAATAGGGTTCATCTTTTGAATAATAATAATAATAATAATAATAATAATAATAATAATAATAATAATAATAATAATAATAATAATAATAAACAACTCTCTGAACCACAACTTTTAGTTTGAATTATTACCCAATGCCAAATGAGATATGTTCTTTTCGTAAGTGATAAACTTCTGATTTCTCGTAAGAATAGCGTCTACGATCGTCCGTGAAAAAGGTGTAAAATGGCAGTTGACTGATTGACTGATTTACGGCTACTAAAGCTGGCGTCACATCATCTAGGTTATTAACGCCAGTTAAATATGACAGTTCAAAACCCGAGAAGGAGTTCGGCAAGCAATTACGCCCCAAACTTTCATTTAAAAACAAATGATTCAAAAACCTTATACGACCTTAAAAATGTAACTGCACGACGTTCAATCAAAATGCCACTCTAATCTGCTAGATATTTTATTTAGAGCTTACAGGGTATGAAATATCTTGGAAGGCCTCCTCAGTGGTTATATAATAATAATAATAATAATAATAATAATAATAATAATAATAATAATAATAACGAACTCCTTAGTGGTTATAGTAATATAATAATAATAGTAACTATTATTATCTTTTACTATTATTATCATTACTGTTATATTATTGATGTTTGTAATGAGCACGTACCCAAATTGGAACACACCGGAGAAGTACAGGAAAACACAGCTGAAAACAAATGAAGATAAGAATTATAAAACAAAAGCAATGACAGAGAATAAGAAAGATGAAAATATAATAGCAAAGAAGCACGGAAAATTAAAGACGCATTAAAACCCCTCTTAAACGAAGCGCTCCAGTTTTATGAATGAAAAGGTCACGAAAACACGGAGAAAACCTTGAATGAATGAATGAATCGAGTGCGTAAAAGTGAATTAATACGTAAGGGGAAAAACGAGTAATCGGTAGTGTGATTCACGTTGTGAGGAGAAAAAAGTAGTTGTCAGTGTGAATGAAGGATGAAAAGCCGAAACAACATAATCCTGAATAATTTAAGAGCAATACAACTCTAATCTAATGTGATGACAGCTTTCAAATGCATGCGAACTAGTCACTTTCTAAACGACAGCCTTCAAGATAGTTTAAATTTCCTGCTACTGTTTTTATATCTAATCTTCATACGACTTCTCTCTCCTAAATCAATGCCAGGGCACTTCACTTTTGCCTGACTAGTGGCAAACAATTAGCCAGCTACGAGAAGAAACCCACCATTTGTAAATTTAATGCGGTGACGGCTTTCAAAATATTGCAAATTAGTCAGTTTCTTAACGAGCACCTTCAAGATGGTTTAATTTCCCTTCTATTGCTTTTCATCTCATTTTCAACCGACTTCTCTCTCTTAAATCAATGCCAGGGCACTTCACTTTTGCATGACTAATGAAGAACAATTAGCCAGCTGTGGAAAATAGAAAACACCATTTGTAAATAGGAGATGACACTGAAGACTTAACTCGCACTCCAATATGTGGGCGACTGGCCAATTTCACCTGTCAGATATTTTTTCTACCTTCGCATACCTATGGTAATTGGCTACGGAAATGTATATAATCATGTACACGTAAACTATCTCGCGCAAGGGACTCGGGCCAAGGAAATCATCCGAGCAGTAATGAAAAAAGTCAAGAAATGACAGTAAGATGATTGAGGCATGAGAAATGTAATAATTGTAATAATTCCAAATTAAAACGCTACAGTGAGCTTAAAATGGCAATGTTACAGTAACAACTTTAAAGAGAAATAAAGTTAAAATGAAAAATACCAATGAGCTTTATAAAACAGCACGAGCGCTCCAGTACCCAAGGATATAAACCGCAGTTTCATCTGATAAGAGTATCCTATGCAGGGCAGAAGGAGTTTGTCCAAAGCTGTAAGAAAATGAATGGGTTGCCAGCAGTGTATGTGAGTGGCTGATGATTGCTGATGATACACTGTTAGTTGGTGACAGTGAGCACAATCTGCAAGGAATGGTAAAATCATTTGAAACTTTGTAAGAATCTTGGGTTACTGTATAAACCTCCCATGAGTACGGTGGTGATTATCAATGGCAGCCTAAAGATGAAGGTATTAATGGTATTATAGACGGTGGAAAAATTTATGTAGCTGATTTGTACAGGTATCTGAGAGAGAGTAGGAGAGAGAGAGAGAGAGAGAGAGAGAGAGAGAGAGAGACCTAATTCTGTATTCTCTATATAAAAACATGAATGGGTTAAGGCACTGTGCATTAGTGATCAAATAACAATTTATACTTGTTGATGTCTTATTTTGATGACTTATTTTCAGATTTACACTAATACAGTACTTCACTCCTTTCTTGATATTTATAAAATCTTTTTAGTCAGTGCAATTCCAGACACATTTTTCTACATTAATTCTTACGTTCAAATAGTTTTCTCCTATAAAGAAGTAACTGCCATTTTAACATAAGCATACAAATGGAAATGCCCTCTGAGAGAGAGAGAGAGAGAGAGAGAGAGAGAAGAGAGAGAGAGAGAGAGAGAGAGAGAGAGAATCTCCATGGTCTCCAGAACACATAATTCACTGCCTGATTCCTTATCCGTCCCAGGGTCGGTGACTCAGGTTAGATAACATCTCCCCTTCCCCCTGGCCCCCTTCCCCTCCTCCCCCGGGCCATAGCATCCCAATACATCTTACACCAAATTCTTAAAAAGTCAACTGAAAGTACCGAAAACGTTTGCTTTAGTGAGATACATTAACAGTACACAACTTGACCATATTTTTAAATCTCCTCCTCTATTCTGGATTAGGAGCTGGCCTTCCATAATCAAGGCCAAGATATCGAATTTTGTGGAATGGAATGAAATGGAATGTAGAATTTTGGCACAAGGCCAAGAGCTGGGACCTATGAGGTCATTCAGCGCTGAAACGGAAATTGATCGTCGAAAGGTTCGAAAGGTGTAACAGGAGGAAAACTTCGCAGTTGCACTATGAAAGAATTGTTGGGAGAGGGTGGAAAGATGGAAGAAACAGAATATGAACAGAAGTAGAGTAAAAGGAATGAAAGGGGTTGCAGCTACGGGCCGAAGGGACGCTGCAAAGGACCTTAAGTAGTGCCTACAGTGCACCGCATGAGGTACACTATCGGCATTACACCCTACGGAAAAGATATCTCATTTTATATCTTAATTATACACCCTACGGAAAAGACATCTCATTTTATATCTTAATTAAACCTCCCAATTTCCGTTCTCCTCGACCATGCCCAGGGGTTTAACTATGACGTCAGAGGAACTAATGTCATCGACCAACGCGACCTTGGAGACAGCCACTAAATGATCAGATGTATTCCGCCAGCATCAGCCGTGGACGCCACGTGTACCCAGCACAACAGAGGCTGAAATATTCATCAGTTCCACCTCACTCGCGCATATTAAAGGCTTTGAAAGGCTTACAAAAACGTGGGTACTCACTCTGATCACGTTGCAGTGATTTACCGAGTTCCATAAGCAATCGCGCGGAGGGGGCAGTCTCGCCCACACGGAAATCTTCACAAGCGGCACCTCTAGAACCGAGGTGGAACAGAGTCGGTGCTCTGTCTGCGGCGGGATTATTAACTTGGCATTATACGGGAAACTAAAAAACCGTTTAGGCCCATACACTAGGGACGTTCGATCACAGATGTGACCAATTATTCAAATGTGGCATTAACATGAAGTATTGGAATATGATTTTAGGCAACCAAGGTGAGGTCAGTTTCCATAGCCGTCGATACGCACTTACTAACATCTTCAGTTTAGTATGATACTAGTTTCATCTACCTCAGAAAGCGTTGATTATCATCCTTTAATTATATGTTATCATATTTCTTTTGAACAACACAGAGTTCAGTTAATCTGTGGCACTGTTCTCAGTTTAACTGTTACTGCGCTCTGTAAGACGTCACTGCTTGAATTTGAACAAGAGAATGATTTCTCCCTCTTAGTTTGTAGTCCTTGTTTGCAACTCTGTTGCTTAAGAAGCTGATAGTCGCAACAGACGGTCAGAGAACTTATGAATTTGACTGCGTAGTGCATAATGGCTCCTTAAAACCTGAGAAATTGCCCGTAAAATATGGAAAATATGGAATTCTGTGAGTTTCCAAGTCACTCGTTTCTATAATGATGTCTATTTGAAATTTCACCTGCATATCTCTGGACTTATCAGAAATACGATATAAATTCATCCATACTGTCGTCAATATCAATTTTTCTTTGGTACTGTCATGAAAACCTCGTCCCTTCTTCGAGCAGATGGAGGTAAAACCTTTATAAACCTTTTTACGAGTTAATCTTTTCTCAGAAATTGAAGCCTCATCAATTAAACGTAATAATGTAACGTTAATCTAGAGAATTAACGAAACGTTTATAACAAATCTACCCTCCATCTTCCACATTCTGCCGTATTCGGCGATACATGAACAGACTGGAACATAGAATTTAGTCCAAAGGCCAAGCGCTGGGACCTATGAGGTCATTTAATGCTGAAAGGGAAACTGGCAGTAAGAAGGTCTGAAAGGTGTAACCGGAGGAAAACCTCAAAGCAGTTGCACTACGAAACAACTGTTAGGAGAGGGTGGAAAGTCAGATGGAAGACTGAGAATATGAACCCAGGTACAGTAAAAGGAGTAAAAGAGGATGCAGCTAGGGGCGGGGACGCTGCAAGAACATGACGCTAATGCCTTACGGTGTACCGCTTGAAGTGAGCGACGGCACTATCCCCCGCCCCCACCAGCTCCACGCCTTGCAGGGCGTAAACAGATTGTAGTAATCAATTATCATACATCCAACGAAAGCGGGATTTGAGGAAGTGGCAGCGGGAGTCCACTAATTAGTTATATAAGCGAAGAAACTATGATTTAACAAAACAGTTTTGACCAGATGTAAGCGTTCTAGCGAACGCAAAAACTCGTCTAATAAGGAGCTGCGGCCATTAGGGGAGTAATTACATAGACTGGTTCCCTTAACTTGAAGAGATTTAACAGCCAGGCATTAAAAGCAAAAACGTTACTCTGTTTTTGGCTCAAGTTTTATTGCAGAAATATTACAGGAAAGACAATGAAACTATCCAAAACCCAAATATATCTAATAAAAAAATAAAACCAATCACGTACTGTCATTTCCATTATTACTATTATTATTCAGAAGATTAACCCTATGCATATGGAACAAGCCCACAAAAGGGACCATTGACTTGAAATTCAAGCTTCCAAAGAATATGTTCTTCATTAGGAAGAAGTCACAAAAGGTAAATTGAAATATAGAAAGGAGAGATCTCATTAAAAAAGCAAAAAAATTAATAATTCGTTAAAAATTTATTAAAAAGCAAGGAGAATCGTATTTCGGTAGTAATGCACTGCATCTTCACTTGAACTTTTGAAATTCCAATTGCACGACATCCTCTGGGAGACTGTTCCAGAAAATGACACAACTAGACGGCCTCACATGGATCCCTATGACTCCACAAGATTCGTTTTCATGAAAAAGAGGATTAAACATAAATAAGACTATGAAAACTCGCTAACATAAATGAGACTATGAAAACTCGTTAAGTAGAAAATACTACAAAATAGCAATCGACGACAGAAGTTGGTGGTTGGTTTATATCAACGTCAAGAGAATTCTCTAGGCCTTGGTTTATCTTAGACTGGTTTTCTGTCAGAGCCGTGCCCAAAAGATGCCCCTAAGAGCGGTAAGGCATTCAAAGGCGCAAGAGGTCTGATGTGGACCTCTGGACGAAGTCCAAACAACAAGAGATGGACAATAACAGCGTCCTTCACACTCAACTGGTAACAAAATCCGTTTAAGGTCTACATATAACAACATTCATGACTAAAATCTCTCTCTCTCTCTCTCTCTCTCTCTCTCTCTCTCTCTCTCTCTCTCTCTCTCTCTCTAGCTATCAGATCGATCTAATTCAACTTAACATTGTTTTATATTGTTTACTGGTCCTATTCATTGGTCAAACAACATGTGGATTAGATAATAAACAAGCATAAACATTTTCTCTTAGTTACTGGTCAAATCTGATCAGGGCATAAAACGACTAAACGTACGATTAAATACTACATTCTGAAATCTATATTTGGTTAGTCTTCTTTTTTCAAGAAAGCCTTGAGTAGTTCTATTGGGGAGATAAAGTTCTCTCTATCGTGTACCTTAACTGGCGGACGACCGAGGAGCCATCGTTACTTCTTTATCGCGGATATAATTTTTATCATTACAAGCGTTTGGTGTTTAATTTTGGACTGGTTTCTTCTTGTGCTCACTACCACGTCAAGTTTTCCTCTTTACACACACAACGCCTTATATATATATATATATATATATATATATATATATATATATATATATATATATATATATATATATGTGTGTGTGTGTGTGTGTGTGTGTGTGTGTGTGTGTGTGTGTGTGTGTGTGAAAAATATGTGTGTGTGTGTGTATGTATGCATAACTGAATCTTTACTCTGCTAAGCAAAGGACGATAAGTGGAAAATATGGAACGTGGATTTTGTCTTTAATTGAATATATATATATATATATATATATATATATATATATATATATATATATATAAATAATATACAAAATACAGAAGGATATATATAAATATAAATACAACACAATATATATAATGTGAAATCATGCAATCACGTGTGGAACAGAAATAAATTTCTGACTCACGTCGGGATCGAACCCTTATCAGGTCCGTTACTCTGTCTAAAAGAAGTCGGAAAGGACGATACCTGGAAACTGCTTGCATACCAGCGAGTTTTCCCCAACTTCCCGACTCAGCACTGACCCAATTGACAACATTTCATTCGAATTATCCCTTCTGAGTGAATAAGATAGAAATCATCAACACACAATCACGTGTGGAACAGAAATAAATTTCTTTGTCGAACCCTCTCAGGTGGAAAAGGGCGTTACCCAATACAAGTCTAAAAGAAGTCGGAATGAGAGCATATATATATATAATATATCCCAACTTCCCGATATGACCCAATATTTATATTATCCCTTCTAGTGAATAAGATAGAAATCATATCATGGAACAGAAATATTTCTGACTATATCGAATATATATACAGTATACATATAAAAGCAGTTATATATTATAAAGGTTACTTCTTTTAGACTTGTATATACATAACACAATTTCCATGATAATGTCGATATGAGTCAATTTATACATATATATAATGTATATACATTACATATATATAGATATATACACATTACATACATACATATAAAAAACACACACACACACACACACACACATATATATATATATATATATATATATATATATATATATATATATATATATATATATTGTATGAATATGTATATATACACCTTACGGCAGTCTTCTCATTGAGAGTGTTTAGAAAAAAAAGTTCCAGCATTGTTCATTTTGTAGTCAGTGTTTGTGGAATATTGTTAAAAGAACAAAAGAACCCCTAGTACAATAAAACAATATCCACGTAATTAATGCCATTGAATAAACAATTTTTTATATATAACCAATGACACTCAACCAGTGAGTAAATATTTGCAGTTGTAATTGATTAAATTAATATAATTATTAACCTACTAAATAGGCAAAAATTTTATTTCGAAAAATAAAACAGCCATCCATAACAATGCCATTTTCCTCATTCATATGCAACTATTTAAAGGAAATTTAAAGTGAATGCTTTTTTTTCAACAGCAACAACAACAGCCATTCCTAACAACACAATTTTCCTAATGTGAAACACAAACATTTAAAGCATATTTAAAGCAACAGAATATTTTTTCTACAACAACAACAAAATACAAACTAATTGCCAACTGACTTCGTTCAAGTATTCAAAGTTTTCACTCAACACTTTTCTTGCGAGCATGAAATAAACATTCTTCTTACATAAGATGGCAACAGCGTCATAAAACTGAAACTACATTTTTCCTCTTCAAAAGAAACACAAGAGCTGTGAACGAAAACTATAGAAATTTGTTACAATTACAAGTTGTATGTAATTATGTTTTGGAGTGATATATAATAACAGGTGCCATCGAATGGCATTTAACATTTCGAACAAAACGAAATCATATGTTTGAGCGAAGTGGGATAAGACTTTCGATAAAAAAAAAATTATATTTTAAACGAAATGTAATCTTAATTTTGTCGATTGTGGTCATGTTTTTTAAGTTAAATCGAATCATACACTCGGAAGAACACAGTATTAAATAAAAAAAAATTAAGCTTTATGGATTCATAATTTTGAGCAAAATATAATTATATGGCAAAAAAAAAAGTTTTACAGCTTCTGAGATCATTCTGAAATTCATATATATTTGAGCAATAATATAATTATATATCCGTGGCAAAATATATTGTTATATGAATATAGTTTTATAATAAATTATATATATATATATATATAAATTATATATATAAATTATAATATATATATATATATATATATATATATATATATATATATATATATATATATATATATATATATATATATATATATATATATACAGTAGGACATTATAAGTTTCTCTAATTTTAACATTACTCATAACAATATATCTGTATTGCCTTTTTGCTTTCGTCTAAGTATTACGTCTTCACGTTGCAATATCTGATTTGAACTGTTAAGTAAACCTTAATTTAACCAGACCACTGAGCTGATTAACAGCTCTCCTAGGGCCGGCCCGAAGGATTAGACTTATTTTACGTGGCTAAGAACCAATTGGTTACCTAGCAACGGGACCTACAGCTTATTGTGGAATCTGAACCACATAACCACATTATACCGAGAAATTAATTTCTATCACCAGAAATAAATTCCTCTAATTCTTCATTGGCCGACCGGAGACTCGAACGCAGGCCCAGCAGAGCTAGCCAAGAACTATACCGACCCGTCCAACGAGGAACTGATTTGAACTGTGACCCAAGATGTTCCAACCTATTGTACATACATCCTACAAAAGGTTTGGCTTTGCTTTGATTGCACAATCTCTCTCTCTCTCTCTCTCTCTCTCTCTCTCTCTCTCTCTCTCTCTCTCTCTCTCTCAATACTAATTCTCGTACACCTATTATAACTAGTCTTTCTCCCCCTCTCAAGTTTATCCCTTTGCGTTTTCAAGAATTCGTTTCTACTGCTTAGGTCAGCTTTGGGCTTGGGTCATTACAAAGTGAATTTCTACACACACAAAAAACTTCGGTTAATCCTTGCACCACCACCCTTCCCCTTCAAATAATCCCTCCACCACCACCACCCCTCCCCCTTCAAATAATCCCTCCACCACCACTCCCTCCCCCTTCAAATAACCGTGGCGAAGCAGGGTTAATTTTACTATTATATTCACTAACTATAGTTATGTCTGCGCCTGTAGGCAAGAGAGAGGATATGCCGTTCACGTACTACTGGTTCCCATTACTACTACTAGTTCCAGGAAGAAAAAAAATAGAAGCTTATATAACACATTTTACAGTCTCATGTAGGGCTTTCCTCCAACTCTCTAAAGGTCAACCTATACATGTTTTTTTTTATCACAGACCTTGAGTATTTGTATATTTATTTCTTTGTATATTTTGTTTGGTTTCATCATAATAGTTCTATAGTTCTCTTCTTTTTTACATAAGCGTAAAAAGTGCATTCTAGTACGAAGAGATACGCCAGAAATTTAATTACTGGCCTTTTTAAGCTGTTCCCCATACATAATAATAATAATAATAAGCCATAAAAACATGGGCAGTACCAGTAATCAGATACAGCGCAGGAACAGTGGACTGGACGAAGGCTGAACTCCGCAGCATAGGAAACATATGACGATACACAAAGCACCATACCCAAGAGCAAATACAGACAGACCATACATAAAACGAAAGGAAGGGGGGAGAGGGCTACTAAGCATTGAGGACTGCGTTAACATCGAGAGCAGGGCACTGGGGCAATATCTGAACACCAGTGAAAACGCGTGGCTAAGGAGTGTATGGGAAGAAGGACTGATAAAAGTAGACGAAGACCCAGAAATATACGGGGACAGGAGAATGAAAATCATAACAGAGGAATGGCGCAACAAACGCAAGGAAACAGAAGGAATGCTAACAGCGGCACAAGATCAGGCCCTAAGAACCAGATACGTTCAAAGGACAATAGATGGAAATAACATCTCATCCATATGCAGGAAGTGCAATATGAAAGACGAGACCATAAACCACATAGCAAGCGTGTGTCCGGCGCTTGCACAAAACCAGTACAAAAAGAGGCATGATTCAGTAGCAAAAGCCCCCGCTGGAGCCTCTGCAAGAAACACCAGCTAGCTTGCAGCAATAAGTGGTACGAACACCAACAAGAGGGAGTGATAGAAAACGGTCAGGCAAAGATCCTCTGGGACTATGGTATCAGAACAGATAGGGTGATGCGTGGCAATAGACCAGACGTGACGCTGATTGACAAAATAAAGAAGAAAGTATGACTCATTGGTGTCGCAATACCGTGGGACACCAGAGTAGATGAGAAAGAAAGGGGACACCAGAGTAGATGAGAAAGAAAAAGAAAAAATTGATAAGTATCAAGACCTGAAAATCGAAATAAGATAGATATGGGATATGCCAGTGGAAATTGTACCCATTAATCATAGGAACACTAGGCACGATCCCAAGATCCCTGAGAAGAAATCTGGAAAAACTAGATGCCAGCAGTAGCTCCAGGACTCATGCAGTGTGCTACTTGAAACAGAGCACATAGTGAGAAAAGTGATGGATTCCTAAGGAGGAAGGATGCAACCCGGGAACCCCAAACTGTAAAAACCACCCAGTCGAATAGGATGACTGTGATAGACCTCCCCCCCCAAAAAAAAATTAATATTATAATAATAATATGTCCTGTTAAAAAGATGGCTGTATCACTCGAGTTAATTTTAAATTAGTCGTCTCCATTTACCGATAATTCTTTTCTCCTAAAAGAAAAATTGAGAGGACTCAATATAAAACTAACTCGAATGATGCAGCCATCCTTTTTAACAGGAAATGTTTAAGAGAGGGTCTACTTCTCTAATAATAATAATAATAATAATAATAATAATAATAATAATAATAATAATAATAATATTTGATAAACTGAATGAGAATTTCGGAGCCATCTCAAGATTACAGTGAATAATCAGCTTATCTAAAATGTTAAAAGTAAACGCCTTGGGGTACCTCATACGTATAAAAAACACGATATGCAACAGCAACATCACAGCCTTATCAAACAACACAGTGCGCAAGGTCCCACGTTCTAATAAAAAAAAAACTCGTATAGCTGCTATCAACAGTGCATATACATAAAAAAAAAAAAAAAACAAGAAAATAATGCGCCGAAGTTTCTTCGGCTCAATCGAGTTTTCTGTACAGCCGCTACAGCGTAAAATCAAGGCCACCGAAAACAGATCTATCTTTCGGTGGTCTCGGTATAATGCTGTATGAGCCGCGGCCCATGAAACTTTAACCACGGCCCGGTGGTGGTCTATCCAATATCGTTGCCAGAAGCACGATTAAGGTTAACTTTAACCTTAAATGAAATAAAAACTACTGAGGCTATAGGGCTGCAATTTGGTATGTTTGATGACTGGAAGGTAGATAATCAACATACCAATTTGCAGCCTTCTAGCGCTAGACTCAGTAGTTTTTAAGATCTGAGGGCGGACAGCAAAAAGTGCGGACAGAAAAAGTGCAGCCGGACAGAAGAAAACGGGAATAAGCCAGTTCTTAGAACTGACAAATAAGATCTTAACATTCGGAGACGTGGAAAAAAAAAGGGTTTCCCAAATATCGCCTTCAATGGGCAACACTCACTAGATAATCAACAGCAAGACGACGACAACAACAACAACAACAACAACAAAAACTGGTGGTTATTCCCATGCTTTTACTTTTAGTTCATATTTCCTGCATAAGTTGTGAATATATAATGAATTATGAATATATAATGAATACATACATATATATATATATATATATATGCATATATGTGTGTGTGTATATATCTATATCTCTATATATATCTCTCTCTACATGTGTGTGTATCTCTCTATATATATATATATATATATATATATATATATATATATATATATATATATATATATATATATATATATATATATATAATATATAATCTATATAATATATATACATAATGTATATATATATATACATATACATTACATATTTATTTTCTTATTTAGTTTTCTGTAAAAAAAAAAAAAAAACTATTGTTCCGGCTCTGTCTGTCCGTCCGCACTTTATTCTGTCCGCACATTTTCTGTCCGCCTTCAGATCATACAAACTACTGAGGATAGAGGGCTGCAAACTGGTATGTAGATCATCCACCTCTCCAATCATCAAAACTTTCCAAACTGTAGCCCTCTAGCCTCAGTAGTTTTGATTTTATTTAATGTTAAATTCAGCCATAATCGTGCTTCTGGCAACGATATAGGATATGCCACCACCGGGCCGTGGTTAAAGTTTCATGAGCCGCGGCTCATACAGCATTATACCAAACCACCGAAAGATAAATCTATTTTCGGTGGCCTTGATTATACGCTGTAGCGGCTGTACAGAAAACTCGATTGCGCTGAAGAAACTTCGGCGCATTTTTTACTTGTTTTATCTGGGATTACTGTAATATTCGTCTCCATATTGCTGTAACTGTGATATAAACAACAGCATAGACATAACCTTTTCCGAACAAAAGAGTTACATGAAATAATAGTAACACAACACAACGCCTATACGTTTATTTTTTTTTTTTATTTATTTTTTTTTTTTTTGTAGACAACAATAGTCTCCTTGTTTACACGATCCGTAGTCCTGCCCTGGGCATGTCGGTTATTAAGCTGCATTTTGTTTGGTCACGGGTTGGTGACGAAATCGGTCCCAGAGGCGTTGAGATCTAGGCCTAATCGGTGCTGGTGGTTGGGGATGGGTGTTGGCCCGGGTACCCCATACTGGTGTGGCCGGGATTATACTGTAGGTCGTCCAGGTGATATGCCCTCTCTCTCTCTCTCTCTCTCTCTCTCTCTCTCTCTCGTCGTGTCTGGCGCAGGCTGGTTTCATAAATGTCTCCTTCTGATGGTAGGGAGAAATTCGGTTTCTTTCACCGTGTTGATGCTCTTTACAAGTTCTTCTCTTTCGTTTCTGTGCGTAATGATTAAAGACAGCCCCTTCTTGGAGGTGACAGGAGAGGCGCTTGGAGAGTTTGGTAGTGGTCATCCCGATATATGAGTGGTGGCATCCGTCCACCGAGCATGTAAATTCGTAGGTGACACTAATCTTTAAAGACGCTTCTGGGGGCGCCCTGTTGTTTTTAAGCAATAACTGGCTCGCTTTCATATTTTTATAATAAATTATTAAATTAAATGAATCTTATAACCTTCCACAGTAGGGGTCACATTTTCATTTATTATTTTTCTAAGGGCCTTGTCATCATCTAAATAGTTTTGGTGCATGTAGTTCCTGTAATATAGTTTTATGGACTCACTTTGGTTGTTATCGGTGTCCGTCTTGCTTTCCCGGTGCCAGTTTTATTTATCAAGACTTGGGTTTGTTGTTCTACCATGCGATTAGAGAAATTGTTGTTTATGATTACCTGCGTTGATTTTCAACCTCTTCGGTAGTTTCTTTCCACGTGGAGCAGTGTGCGAGGGCGCGACGGACGAAGCATCCACCACGGACTTTTTATACCTGTCTGAGCACTCACTGAACCCATTAGGGCACAGACCCGGGTTCGTAGGCTTTTGTAGACCGTGGTGGTATAACCGTCGGGGTCTGCTGCACCCGACCGTCCTGGAAGGGGAGGGCACCGTCAACACTACGTTCGCACGTGAAACGGAGGACGGAACATTCTTCAAAGGCTGTCCTTAATGTCTTATTCTAGGTCTTATTCGCTGTCCACTCTCACAAAGGTGTCACCTATATACCTGTAGTATTGAAGAGTGCAAGGGATCTTACTGAAGACCCCTTCCTCTACGACACTCATGCAGAAATTGGCAAATAGGACCCCCAAAGGGCATCTCATTGCCGCGCCGTCAATCTGGCAGTAAAGATGTCCTCTGTGGGTGGTAAGTGGGGCCTTCTTAGTGCATGTTTCGAGAAGGGCTTTTAGGGCTTCTTCGGGGATGTTCATTGTCGGTGCGTCCTCACATCTATATAGGCAGTTTCCCTATATGATGGTGTTGCTTTTCCAATCTTAATAAACAAATGAATGTGTATATATACGAAGAAGGACAGGGTTGAATGATGCAAGAACGAGACCCTTGAAGATGAAAGGATGAAAGGATAGCAAATAAGGGGCTGGAGACTTAATGGCACTACAATTACGATGCTGTATCATTTTGCTGATGCTTTAACTGAATGGCTGGTTAAACCATCAAAGCTACGTCTAATTGAAAGAAAGGGAATAAAGGAAGGATCAAAGGACTAACGTCCCAATGTATAAAGTTAATATTATGAGCTAGAGAACTGTAAGAAAAATAAGGACATTGCATTAATAGTGCGCCAGGGAAGCTGTACAGCAGGGTTGTAATTTAGAAAGTAATACAGTTGGCAGAGGAATTGATAAGGAAGAACGGTGTGGGTTTGGACAAGGCGGAGGATGTTTGGACTATGTGTTCTCATATAAATGAAACAGTTATATGAGAAGCTTAAGGAGAAAAGGTGTATGCAGAATACATGGACCCACAAAAAGCTTATGACAGAACTGATGATAGGTCATTTATAGGATATAGAGGACACGTGGTATGTACACACTAAACTTAAATTTTAAGCCATGATCCTTAAAACAGATAGAGAGAGAGAGAGAGAGAGAGAGAGAGAGAGAGAGAGACTACAGAAATTTTCTTTTTCTTAACAGAGATCCAGTATTAATCAGATGTTTACGTGTGTTTGTGTGTGTGTGTGTTTTTTATGCCTGCAACCGTTCGTTCACAGACGTGACACTTCTCTAAGTTTTTAGCATAGAAAACCAAAATGAATAAAAGTAATCAAGTTTCCAAACAACAGAAAAACGTAAGAAGGAAGAGACAAAAATAACTGGAAAAAAAATGCCAGACCCATTACAGTTGCTACAGAATACTTCAATAGAAAAATCACCTTGAAACAAACACTAACAAACAAACAAACGAGGCGTTACGTAACGCCCAGTTACCAAAGAAATAATTTAATATTCAACCTTCTCTCTCTCTCTCTCTCTCTCTCTCTCTCTCTCTCTCTCTCTCTCTCTCTCTCTCGGCTGACCTTCGCCTTTTTTAGACGGTCCGGCCAGGTCCTGTAAAACCTGTATCGTCAACAAGGAAAATGGAGATAAATGTCATAAGGTTCCATACTAAGATGAGCACCAACTCGTTCCTGTTCAGGCAATTATTCAAATCTTATCTTTCCACTTCATTATCTCACTTTCAGTGTAAATACAGTTTTGTGGGGGTAACACAGTTAACCTTAGAGAAGTCTGTCTATCTGTCTATCTACACACACACACATACACACACATATATATATATATATATATATATATATATATATATATATATATATATATATATACATATACATACATATGTATACACGCACACGCGCACACACATATATATATACACATGTACGCACTAAACACCTGATTCTTAGAAGCTGGCTTGGCATTTTAAACTGTGTTATCTAACCACGACAAGTTTCCAAGTAACCCGGACGCCAAACATGGCCACAGATGCGAAAAAAATTAACTGCATTTCCGAGAAAGAGAACTGAAAACTAGGTAAAAAAAAACAAAAAAAAAAAAAAGCGTATTCTGGCCAAGCTACGGCACCCCAAATTAGATACACTAATTAAAATTGAGAGGAAAAAAAATCTACAAGAGATAAAGCCCTTAAAAGGAATATAAGCACGAAGCTATGAGACTGAAGTTACAAGAAATTAATAGACACTGCAGAAAAGATGTGGAGGAGTGTCGAACTGATTTGTTGATATCTGGGCAGAATAAATAGTGGGTAGAGTGAAGGGGAGGGAGGTGAAGGGAAGTAACATTGGAGGGTTGAACCAATACCAATTTGACGACCATAAAATGATTCCCAAAAGATTTATTTAGTGGTATAAAGAATAATGAGATTAAATCAAATTTTCAAATCATCCACATTAGGTGAAAGAAAAGAAACTCGAGGATGAAAAGGATATAACAAACAGATGGGGCAATTTGATAAAAACCTGGAAAAAAAAAAATCTGCAATGAGAAGTAAAATATCAGGGTAATAAGACAAGGCGTTATCTGAACGGAGAGATTTCGATCCAAGATGTTTCATAAAATGTGAGTTTAGTGTTAGCATGAGTTTAAAATGGAAATATTTATAAAATTTAGGAATGGAATGGAATATACAATTTAGGCCAAAGGCCATGCGCTGGGACCTATGTCATTCAGCGCTGAAAGGGATATTGAGAGTAAATAGGTGTTAAAGGTATAACAGGAGGAAAACCTCGCAGTTGCACTATGAAACTATGAAACAATTGTGATGAGAGGGTGGAAAGTAAGATGGAAGAAAGAGAATGTGGACGGAAGTACAATTCATATTCTCTGTCTTCCATCTTACTTTCCACCCTCTCCTGAGCACTATCTAACTACAGGACGAATGAAATAGTGATTAATGATAAGATTAGAGTCTGAAATTATCAGTTGCAATAACAAGTGGGCAAAA
The DNA here is from genome assembly GCF_040412425.1 of Macrobrachium rosenbergii. Classification (NCBI taxonomy): domain Eukaryota; kingdom Metazoa; phylum Arthropoda; class Malacostraca; order Decapoda; family Palaemonidae; genus Macrobrachium; species Macrobrachium rosenbergii. Next base: position 26,556,062 of record NC_089793.1, on the reverse strand, counting down.
TGCAGGCGCCAACCCCTCACCAAAATCTATAAAGAGAGAGAGAGAGAGAGAGAGAGAGAGAGAGAGAGAGAGAGAGAGAGAGAGAGAGATTTTTCAGGAAGCGTGCCAAGTCATTTGTCCCCTGTCCAAGATCAGTCCCGGGACTGCCTCATGATGTAGGTTTGGTAACGAAGGTCTTATTTAATGTAATGTGCAAGAGTAAAAATAAAAAAAAAGGTAAAAAATGCGCCGAAGTTTCTTCGGTGCAATCCAGTTTTCTGTATAGCCGCTACAGCATATAATCTAGGCCACCGAAAATAGATCTATCCTTCGTTGGTCTCGGTATAATGCTGTATGAGCAGCAGCCCATGAACCTTTAACCACTATCCGGTGGTGGCATGTCCTATATCGTTGCCAGAAGCACGACTATGGCTAAATTTAACTTTAAATAAAATAAAAACTACTCAGGCTAGAGGGCTGCAATTCGGTGTGTTTGATGATTGGAGGGTGGATGATCAACATAGCAATTTGCAGCCCTCCAGCCTCAGTAGTTTTTAAGATCTGAAGGCGGACAGAAAAAGTGCGGACGGACAGAAAAGCCGGCACAATAGTTTTCTTTTACCGAAAACTAAAAACTCAAAACGAACTAATTACGCGTCACTTATGACTGAATAAAAAGCCTCTCTCCCTTGCAAGATGAAAGACCCGCTTCCATAAGACAAAAGATATCAAGATGACACCAAACAAGCAGGAACAGATTCCATACGATGAAAGACACATAATACTATATTGTTAAAAGACAACTTAAGGGTTGCGTAACCTCCATAGAAAGACTGCGTCTGGTAAATTCAAGGGCAAACAGTTGAACGACAGCGGGAAAGAGAAACGAGTCTGGAAAAGACTTATGTGTCGAGTTATAAATACAGGTCTCTCGCTTGCATTAGTCCGTAAGGAAAACTGACGGGGAACCTCTTTGTAAAGGTAAATTATGCATCATTTCGGATCAGGGGAAGAGCGTCACCGGGTACTGACTGAATGGTCTCGGAAGATAAACATTAGAATTAAGGTATCGCCCTTGGCATATCAGTGTCACACTGCAAAAGAACTTTGACAGGAATTTTCAGGAGAAAAAAAACCTGGAATGACTGACAAGACGTCCTTCAGATGACATGGGTTACAGGGTAATTGATATTTACATACTTATAAACATACATACATAAATACATACATGAATTTGAGGACTCGATGAGAGGAATAGGTGTTCCACTCTATAAACCTCAAGGTAGTAGATGCCCTTGTAAGACTTAATATATGTGCATAGATTTACTTAGTACACAATGGAAGGTTTATGGCAGGGTTTGGATTGGGAAAATACGACATGTAACTGAAGGTTTGATAAGGGACTAAACCTGTAGATATGGGCAAGGAAGATGGTGTGTGGATTGAGTGTTGGTCATAAAACATTTCTGGAGGACGTTTGATGAAAATTTAAGGGAAAGGATGTAGTTGGCATATATAGAAGTAAAAAAAAAAATTCTCCTACATGGAGGTGAAGTTATGATTTTAAATACGAACGAAAGAAAGATTACTGAAACTTTAGAAATGAAATACGTGCAAAGTAAATTTATCCTGAAAGGCAGGATAAATGGTGTGGAAGAGGAACGGTAAGAAAGGGGCTTGATATCTAGGGCACACAAATAAGCGTGCAAGACAGAGGTGAGTGGCACAGTGTGTGTGTGCAGGGTTCAACAAACTGGTGATTAGCCTTCTAAGGTGTATGAAGTGAATTAATGTTGTGGAAGTTTTCTGCAAAGGGGCCCAGGCACTATTTAGCAGGTAAAATATGCAATTGGAAGAGAATTTTGTTTTCAACTGGAGCCACCCCAGGCTGCAAGAAATGGCTTCGGGTTGAAAAATAAAAGGTATAACAAATAAATAAGCTCCAGAGACTGCCTAAATGATACAGCTTTAAGTGTTTGTGTTCACGGTTCATTAAGATAACAGACACAGGATCTCGGATATTTATAACAACGTAACGACAACTAACCTTTACAAGACCTTGTAACTGAAGAAACATTAATAACATATTATTTGCATCCTGTGATAACAGACGATACTTAATGATCCAAGAATAAGCCTCCTGTAAAACAAGAGAATCTTTTCCTGGCTCCTTTTCCTACTTCAATTAGGGCACAAGAGGCCTGTTAAGTGATAAGGAAACTGGTCATCAACTTTAATCATATTATTCTTCGATTATACAAAAAATACTACAGGATTCTTTACTCTTAAGTCCTCCTGTTTAGATCTGAATTAAACAACGATATGCTGGAGGATATTTATAAAGTTATGGAGGTTTTTTCATTAAATTATTCAAATATATATATATATATTTATATATATATATATATATATATATATATATATATATATATATATATATATATATTGTAATCACTCACACGTGATTCGTTTATCACATGTTACCAAAGGTTAAAAAATGAGAGGCGGGGTGTAGGTCCTGACCGGTTTCGACTTTATTTCTAAGCCATTTTTTATATGTATATACATATGTAGGCCTATACATACATACATATATATACGTATGTGTGTGCATATATATGCATGTATAACAAAATTATACTCATTAAACATGATTCACGAGCAATCCATATTCCTCTTGTAATTAAATACACAGCAACAAAATATTAAGAAGTTTGTGCTTCTAGAAATTTGGCTAAATATTAAAAAAAAAAGCCCATTGTTTGAAATCGATCAAGATTACAAACAAACTCGGTACACAAAGTAATGATTGATGGCTAATTATAAATAGAAGCAGTTGAAGCTAACTGTGTAAAATGCTGGAACTGGATTGGAATACAGATTTTAGGCCAAAGGCCAAACACTGGGACCTATGAGGTTATTCAGCGCTGTAAGGGAAAATGACAGTAAGAAGGTTTGAAAGGCGTAACAGGAGGAAAACCTCGCGGTTGCACAGTGAAACAATTGTCAGAGTACGTAAGAATGGGAATATGAACCCTACGGGTATGCACATGCTGGGAATCTACAAAACTAGTTCACAAATAGATAACGATTCCCATTTGACCTACGAAGGAGAATTTTAGTAGCTCTTCAAACCGGCTGAAAAGAATCTTCATCTTTTTAGTTTCCTGTAAAAGAAAACTATTGTGTCGGCTTTGTCTGTCCGTTCGCGCTTTTTTTTTTTTTTTTTCGCTCTCAGATCTTAAAAACCACTGAGGCTAGAAGGCTGCAAATTGGTATGTTGATCATCCACACTCCATTCATCAAACATACCAAATTGCAGCCTCTGTCCTCCAGTAGTTTCAGTTCATTTGTTAAAGTTAGCCATAATCGTGCTTCACCAGCAACGATATAGGATAGCCCCACCGGGCCGTGGTTAAAGTTTCATGAGCCGGCTCATACAGCGATATATGAGACCACCGAAAACGGAGCTATTTTCGGTGGCTTTCGTATACGCTGTAGCGGCTGTACACAGAAACTCGATTACACCGAAGAAGGCATTTTCGCCTCGTTTTCATACCGATGCATGGAAGAATAAAGTCAATCTCGAATGATCGTATCTTTCTGCCCGCTACGGCATCCGTTAATTACTGCGAGGTTTTAAAGAGCCGTTTCCCGTAGAAGTGACACATTCTGCGTTCTCTCTATCTTAGTCTATTACCTTCGGCACGAGACCAATTCCATTAAACACTCGTGCGTAGAATGTTTCTTTCTCTCTCTCTCTCTACAATATATATTATATATATATATACACTCTCTCTCATATATATATATATATATATATATATATATATATATATATATATATATATATATATATATTACATATACTCTCTCTCTCTCTCTCTCTCTCTATATATATATAAATATGAAAAAATTGAAGTTCCCAAACAATTATCATTATCATAAGATAATCACAATTAATTTAATTTCGAATGATTAATTTGATCCATGAGTCGTTACAACATCAGAGTCTCAGCCGCCAATATTCATAAGAAATAAGGAAAAACTACAGAAGAGGTGGGGGGTGGGGGCTACGATTTTCTAAAAAAGGAAAACCGAGCGAAGAGATCAGGATTACAATAGAGAGAACAAGAAAGCATGAAAAACAATTCCGCTGTGCACCGTCAATCGACCGTAAATTCACTTTCCAACGCTTTCCCAAACCGACAATTAGGGAAGGAACACAATAAGACTGCATTGCCATACATATTATTCAATAAGACTGCATTGCAATACATATTATTCAATAAGACTGCATTGCCATACATATTATTCAACAAGACTGCATTGCCATACACATTATTCAATAAGACTGCATTGCCATACATATTATTCACTAAGACTGCATTGCCATACATATTATTCAATAAGACTGCATTGCCATACATATTATTCAATAAGACTGCCATCCATATTATTCATACATATTTATTCAATAACACAGCCATACATATTATTCAATAAGACTGCACTGCCATACATATTATTCAATAAGACTGCACAGCCATCCATATTATTCAATAAAACTGCATAGCCATACATATTATTCAATAAGACTGCACAGCCATACATATTATTCAATAAGACTGCACAGCCATACATATTATTCAATAAGACTGCATAGCCATACATATTATTCAATAAGACTGCACAGCTTGCTACATATTATTCAATAAGACTGCACAGCCATACATATTATTCAATAAGACTGCACAGCCATACATATTATTCAATAAGACTGCATTGCCATACATATTATTCAATAAGACTGCACAGCCATACATATTATTCAATAAGACTGCACAGCCATACATATTATTCAATAAGACTGCACAGCCATACATATTATTCAATAAGACTGCACAGCCATACATATTATTCAATAAGACTGCACAGCCATCCATATTATTCAATAAAACTGCACAGCCATACATATTATTCAATAAGACTTCAGCCATACATATTATTCAATAAGACTGTACAGCCATACATATTATTCTATATTATTCAATAAGACTGCAGCAATACATATTATTCAATAAGACTGCACAGCAATCCATATTATTCAATAAAACTGCACAGCAATACATTATTATAAGACTCAAGCCACATACATACTATTCAATTCAATAAAACTGCATAGCCATACATATTATTCAATAAGACTGCACAGCCATAATATTCAATAAGACTTGCCATCCAGCCCATACATATTATTCAATAAGACTGCACAGCAATACATAAGACTTATTCAATAAGACTGCATTACCATCCATATTATTCAGTAAGACTGCACAGCCATACATATTATTCAATAAGATCTACAGCATTGCCATAAGACTGGGCATATTATTCAATAAGACTGCACAGCCATACATATTATTCAATAAGACTGCATTGCCATACATATTATTCAATAAGACTGCACAGCCCTCCACTGTATTCAATAAAACTGCATTGCCATACATATTATTGCAATACATATTATTCTAATAGACTGCAGCCATACATATTATTCAATAAGACTGCATTGCCATACATATTATTCAATGAACTGCCCATACATATTATTCAATAAGACTGCACAGCCATACATATTATTCAATAAGACTGCACAGCCATAAACTGTATATTATTCAATAAGACTGCATAATACATATTATTCAATAAGACTGCACAGCCATACATATTCAATAAGACTGCACAGCCATACATATTTTCAATAAGACTGCACAGCCATATATTCATAAGACTTTTCAATAAGACTGCACAGCCATACATATTATTCAATAAGACTGCATATTATTCAATAAGACTGCATACATATTATTCAATAAGACTGCACAGCCATACATATTATTCAATAAGACTGCATTGCCATACATATTATTCAATAAGACTGCACAGCAATACATATTATTCAATAAGACTGCACAGCCATACATATTATTCAATAAGACTGCACAGCCATACATATTATTCAATAAGACTGCACAGCCATACATATTATTCAATAAGACTGCACAGCCATACATATTATTCAATAAGACTGCACAGCAATATATTATTCAATAAGACTGCACAGCCATATTATTCAATAAGACTGCACAGCCATACATATTATTCAATAAGACTGCACAGCCATACATATTATTCAATAAGACTGCACAGCCATACATATTATTCAATAAGACTGCACAGCCATACATATTATTCAATAAGACTGCACAGCCATACATATTATTCAATAAGACTGCACAGCCATACATATTATTCAATAAGACTGCACAGCCATACATATTATTCAATAAGACTGCATTGCCATACATATTCAATAAAACTGCAAAGTCACACATATTATTCAATAAGACTGCACAGCCATACATATTATTCAGTCAGACTGCACAGCCATACATATTATTCAATAAGACTGCATAGCCATACATATTATTCAGTAAAACTGTATAGTTATACATACTAATCAATAAGACTGTATTGCTATGCATATTATTCAACAAAACTGTACAGTCACACATCTTTCATTGGAAACTATAAAATCTAAAGGTTCTCTTATCAAAACAATCTACTTTTTCCATTTGTGGTGCAGCAACGGGTTCAAGTGAAATACACCGTAACATTTAACTTGAAAAAGTTTAAGTACAGGAGAAAGTGGAATAGTAAAAGAAAAAAAAACGAGATGATATCAAGCCTGAAGTGTGTTCCCCGCCAGGTGGCAGTGGCTGTTTTTACTACCTTCCCCTGACTGTTTTTTTTTTTAACTGTATATATGTATGCAAGTATGTATATTCCATTAATCTCTTATCCTGTATTCACCTACACTTCTGCACCCCTTTGCAAGTTTTCTATTTTCACATAGGCCTTATGCAGGCTTTTTACTCTTCTATGAGATTTTCTGCACACATTAGCCTAGTTGGCTTTCTGACTGTTCCCTACGACTGTATGTTAAAGCTGATTCGTGACAATAACACCTACAATAATCATGCTGTGTCTTTCATTGGTGTTATATAAAAATTACTACTATTTTCACCTATTATTCATTTGTGACGTGAAAACAGTTCGTTGTTGATAAATGATGTGAAACGCTTTAAACTACCATTCTTGCATAAAACGATTTTCACTTATTTCTGTTAACAACTAGCTTTAAAGTTCATTTGTGTAATTAACTTGCTGTCAGCTTTATTATGAAATTTTCATCATTTCAAAACGAAAGCAATATATTTTAAAAGACAGAATTAGAACCTACTTAAAGCAAAATAATATAAGAGCTTTTTGCCATGAGGGAAACAGTTTTAGTAGACATATATCAATCAATCAATCACTATGAGGGGAATCGTATGGCAAATAAGGCAAGCACAGTCTCAGTACTTACATAAACACCGGTCACTTATCTCGCCATCAGTAATGCGGGATTGAAAACCTCGTGCAACTGCTCAGCAACACAGAAGTCGCCATCAGCCAACAATAGAGAGACGAGACTCTCTCGTTAAACTGATTGAGTGGACAGGGAAGAAGAGGAACCACAAAACGTTACGCCCTCCTCCTAGCACCGTCTTCTGGACACTAAGGAATCATGTGCACCTTGGGTATGGAAAAGGTGGAGAAATTACGGTGACACCAGTCGTGGCTTACCTTCACGGCCTTAACAGTGCCCGACAGATCAGTTTTCTTTTTTTTCTGGTAGGCTTTCAAACGCGTTGCAACTCTTCTAAAAAGAACGAAAAACACTGACACAACTCATGCCGTATAAACACACACACACACACTATTTGAATTAAAGGATGACATCCAGAACTCTACAAAGATACAAACAGAAAAATGTAGATCTAGTTTTCTTTATACATCGCCCTTCGCGCCCAGCTATTCAAGGTGGTAAGACAACAGGAAAACGACGAAAGCCAATGAGAAACACCACTCGAGAAAAATGGCGTAAATCCACAAGCTGTTACATCACCACCCTGACCTTCCTGAACAGATTCTGCGGTGAAGAATTAAAAAAAAAAGTGGGGGGAGCCTGGCGCAACACAAAGCAGAGCTGACAAGAATGATAAATCGCTGAGATAATCGGCCGTGGATAAAAAAAACATGAGCAAGCTGCTGGTGGCTGCGTCGCTCTTCATCCTTACACTCGTCTAATCACTGCTCATTTTTTGCAGTCTCATTTCATTTTTCTCTCGCGCCTCTTCTCGTCGGTGGCTAT
>NC_089793.1:26532823-26542823 GCF_040412425.1 Macrobrachium rosenbergii | reverse complement strand
GAAGTAAAAACGTACTCGTGACAGGAAACAAACATTCGACATTCAATTTATTTTTCTAAGACACCAACTGCACGATTTACCTGATTTCAGTCCTTGGTAAAATTAGAATGTTCTATAACTAACTTACCCCTAAGTTATGGAAACTGAGTAAAAATGGAGAAGTTAAAAGTTCACGAAATCATTTTCTCTGTAAACTCTAACTGGGAAAACAAATGAACACAACCGCAGTTACGTTTCTTTAAACACGTTTCTCAGTGATGAGAGAGAGAGAGAGAGAGAGAGAGAGAGAGAGAGAGAGAGAGAGAGAGAGAGAGAGAGTCTACGAAAAATAAATCAAGTATATTTATCTTCCGTATCTTTCTACAAGTACACAGAAAGATGCATGTCAAAGATAAGGAAAGATGAGGAGAGAGAGAGAGAGAGAGAGAGAGAGAGAGAGAGAGAGAGAGAGAGAGAGAGAGAGAGTCTATGAAAAATACATCAAGTATATTTATCTTCCATATCTTTCTACAAGTACACAGAAAGATGCATGTCAAAGATAAGGAAAGATGATAGATGAGAGAGAGAGAGAGAGAGAGAGAGAGAGAGAGAGAGAGAGAGAGAGAGAGAGAGAGAGAGAGTCTACGAAAAATAAATCAAGTATATTTATCTTCCGTATCTTTCTACAAGTACACAGAAAGATGCATGTCAAAGATAAGGAAAGATGAGGATAGATAAGAGAGAGAGAGAGAGAGAGAGAGAGAGAGAGAGAGAGAGAGAGAGAGAGAGTGTGTCTACGAAAAATAAATCAAGTATATTTATCTTCTGTATCTTTCTACAAGTACACAGAAAGATGCATGTCAAAGATAAGGGCAGATGAGAAGAGAGAGAGAGAGAGAGAGAGAGAGAGAGAGAGAGAGAGAGAGAGAGAGAGAGATGCAAGCGTCTTCTCGACATCACCCCTGAAGAAGAAATTGCATAACCACTCAACATTCAAACTTGTATCTGAAAAGTGTGAGCGTGAGCACGCCCGCAAGCACATACAAGTGCTTCAATCAAAGGCAGCCGAGATCTCTCTCTCTCTCTCTCTCTCTCTCTCTCTCTCTCTCTCTCTCTCTCTCTCTCTGCAAAGCAAGACAAATGAAATGCGTGAGTAAATGAACTTAAAAGAAGGGTAACTTAAAATTTTACTTTATAAAAAAAAACTTACCTACTACACCTTACTCCCCCTAACCCCCCAAAAAAACTCTGAATAAAATCTTGACCCCTGTAATGACACCTTTTCCCTTTCCACAATGATCTTTGACCTCGCCGAGCACGTTTAACCTTATTCCTATCTATTCGGAAATCAAACTCACTCCCACCCGCTCCACCAGCAATCCTCCCATAGCCCCCCTACCTCCCGTCTTCCCCCCCCCATTCCATATCATGTAACTAGTGAGAGAGAGAGAGAGAGAGAGAGAGAGAGAGAGAGAGAGAGAGAGAGAGAGAGAGCATCAAACTTCTATTCACACACGCTGCAGGCAAGTTCAAAGTCCCAGGTATGAAATCTTTCTGACAGCCACACCACCAGGCGTTTCGTCAGTTTTTTTTTTTTTTCTCTCTCTCTGAAGTGTTTTTAAAGTGGCTCTGTGGGTCTTCCACTACGAACAGGCAGGCATGAAAAAATATCCTGACAATTTCTCCAACACGTCGGTCTATCTTCCCTGCGAATTCAGTTTTGCTGCGGAGAATATGAAAAATGACATTCCTCCTTTCTTTCATAAAAGTTCGTCTGAAAAAAGTATGACGGAAATGCTGTGAGGTTTAGAGTAGGATAGAATCTAGAATTTAGGCCAAATGCCAAGCCCTGGGACCTCTGAGGTCATTCAGCGATGAAACGGATATTAACAGTAAAAAGATCTGAAAGGTGTATCAGGAGGAAAACCTCGCAGTTGCACTTTGAATTAATTGTTAGGAGAGGGTGGAAAGTAAGATGCAAGAAAGAGAATATGAACGGAGGTACAGTAAGTGGAATGAAAGGGATTACAGCTAGGGGCCGAAGGGACGTTGCAAACAACCTTAAGTCAGTAAGACGGCCGAGACATTAATGTCTGAAATAATATAATACAAGAAGGTATTTGACAAAAGCCCCTTCGAGATAATAATACGTAAACGGGATACCAAGACGCAAAAGACTTAGCACTCCCATTTTTAGTAAATCGACAAGAGCGATACAATTTTTCTTTTACATAGCATCTATATTAAGCTCAATTAAATTTTATTCAAGTGCCTACTTTCTCACAGTAATTTTTCACAATAGTTTAATGGCCGTTATGAGCTATTTTCATGATATCCACGTCCTTCGCTTACAAAATGAAAAAAAAAAAAAACACACACTTAGAAGCAAAGTTTGACATCGATTGAATCAAAACAAAAATCTACGTTCCTCCGAACTTCTTGCAATAATCAATAAACAGGCTCCGACATCACAAAATCATTAGGATTGGAATTGGAATACAAAATTTAGGCCAAACGTCAAGCGCTGGGACCTATGAGGTCATTCAGCGTTGAAAGGGAAAATGAAAGTAAAAGTTTTCAAGGCGTGACAGGAAAAAACCTCGCAGTTACACTATGAAACAATTATCAGGAGAGGTGGGAATTAAGATGAAAGAAAGATAGCATGAACGGAGGTACAATAAAAGGAATGAGGGGGTCGAGGGGACGCTGCAAAGAACCTGAAGTAATGTCTACAGTGCACCGCGTGAGTGGCACTGACGGCACTAACCCCCTACGGAGATAACATCATTAGGAAACAATAGCACTGCTGTATTCCCCATTCAGCCCCTGACGACGTGAGGTAATCCAGAAACATACAGAATGCGGCGTCACGTCAGGTGACGACAAGTAGCACTTGGTATTTATTCAGTAATATCTTGGATCCTTTTCCGTAATGCCATGCATTATTCTGCCGTACTCTCTCCTATTGTTTTCTCTGCCTCGAGAAAAAGTACCGTTTAAATCCCATTCGTATTCCAGGTTGATGCTCCAAAGTTTGTAAGGGGCTGTAATGCTACTTTACGGGCCATGCAACTTTGACTCGTTTCCAGCTTTACTGGAGTGTTTTAGTGCGCATGCACGCGCGCTACACACACACACATATATAATATAAATATATATATATATATATATATATATATATATATATATATATATATATATATATATATATATATATATATATATATATATATATATATATATATATAAGTGCGTGTGAGGCGCGATTTTCAGACAAGACAGTAACGCGAGATGTTACGATAATGAAGACCACAATGAAGAAATGAAACTGTGGTTTCTCCTGATGGGTTTTTCTTAATATTTTCCCCACCATCATTTCTAAAAGATAAACACATAAATAAAAAACAATAGAAGTATTGTATACTGAATGCTATAAGGGAAGCGAAAAGAAACACACGCACGCGATATTTCTCCAAAATCAGTAAAGAATTAATCCTTCTCGATATAAATCTCTGCCGCTCTCTGGCTACTCTGCTTTGCTTCGCATGTTCGTGCCCGTAATCCTCTTGTGTGAGACTTTCTGCAGTGCCTCCCTGTGCTTTCAACCTGCTGGAGGAGATGCCAAAGTAATCAGCCACCTGCGCTGTTGTTGGTGATGGAACTGGGAATCATTCTGATGGCACCCCTGGCTATCTCAAGAGTGGGGAAAGAGATAGCGGGGAAAGATCATCTTGAAAACCTAGGTTCTGTTTGAGTTAGATAGTACATACAGTCTGGGCCGAAGACCAAGCGCTGAAAGGAAAACTGAGAGTAAGAGGCTTGAAAGGTGTAACAGGAGGAAAGCCTCGCAGTTGCACAATGAAGCATTTTGAGAAGTGGGTGGAAAGTACGATGGAAGAAAGAATACGAATGGAGGTACAGTAAAAGAAATGAAAGGGGCTGCAGCTAGGGGACGAAGAGACGCTGCACAGAACCCTTAGTAATGCCTACAGTGAACCGCGTGAGGTGCACTGACGGCACTGTCCTCCAACCCTACGGGTAAGTCCTGCTGGAGGGTTGACTCCCAGTGACCCCAGGTTAGGCTGACACAAAAGCTTTCGGTGAACTCTCGACACTCTCCAAGGCCTACCTTACTACTCGACAGTCAGCCCTAGTGACCTGATGCCACCGTTATCTTTCAGCAACTCGCTGGGGAAATCCAGATTGTGTAGAGCAAACTGCCGCTGAATTTACTTACTTCACGTCAGCTAGTTCTGCCTCTTTTGCCCTGCAAAGAACTCAGCGTCATCAACAACGCAAAGACCTGATGCCAAATATGCCCAATTTGTCTAACAGAGTAAAATTCGTCCCTGTTTTGACGAACTGGCGTAACTCATCCCATTTTCTTTTTTTTAAGTTTTTGAGTTTTTCAAAGTGTCTCAGTTTTTTATATTTTATAACACATCAAAATTTCAACTGCCTGCGTTGTCATATTTCCCAACGAAATTTCCACAAAAGATGAACTAATTAGAAGCTCTGAATAGTATAAAAAAATCTTTGAAGCCTACGGTATTAATTCAACTTCTCTATTTATAAATATCCCAGAAAAAGCAACCACAGATATTACAAATAAATTTATTTACTCAAAATGGCAAATTCATTCCGTGAGATGATCCCCCCCCCACAAAAAATTCTAAGTTCTAGCACCGATAATTAAAACTAAAGTAATTTTTTTCCTCACTGTACAGTATGTATTAAGAAGCCCACATTAACAGGTTTGGGCATGAATTTTCACAGCCAAACATATATGGATTTTAAACTCAATAACATTAGCATCCTGCTTAACATAGCTCATACGCTTAGCAGAAATTGGTAGTCCTTAATTGAAGAGATCAAGTTTTCATTGAAATTTGAAAAAAAATACCCTGTCAGTATTATTTACTACATAAAGTTTTTGTGGAGATCTTACCCTCAAGTTGATCTCATGAGGCTTTTCTTTAAGAATATTAAAATAAGGGAAACTAATAAACCTGTGGACACTGACAGTGGCTTTAAAATAAGGCTTTGTTTTTTTGTACAAATGTGGTGACTTGACTTACATTGAGTCTACAATGTGGACACCTGAAGTCCAGGGCCACACCAGTGATTATTTTGTCGTTTCCAGTCGAACTGGCAACGCGCTGGCTAGGCCTACAGCCTCCAGCATTGCCCATCACGTTTCAGTTTTCCTGGTAAGGCTTTAAATCACTATTTCTGAGAAACATAGTGATGTGTTATCCATCAGAATTTCAAAGAACACCGAGATCATTGGCAGGAAACTAAATTTGAAAGACGATAGTCCTCCCTTTACGTTATATTCAACTGTGTGTGTGTGTGTGTGTGTGTGTGTGTGTGTGTGTGTGTGTGTGTGTGTGTGTGTGTGTGTGTGTGTGTGTCTGCGCGTGCGCGCTCCTTGGTGTACCTTACCATTTTTTGTTTTTGGCCTCATTTGCTTTGTCGTACTTACTTTTATTTTCCGAGACAGAAACATTTTCATAAATCTCTTTACAAATTGTTATTAATTATAATATACAAGCCTTGAAAATGATTTTGTTGCATCTAAATATCTTTATATATATATATATATATATATATATATATATATATATATATATATATATATATATATATATATATATATATATATATATATATATATATATATACATATACATATACATATATGTATATTTATATATATACCATACATACACACACATATATACAAAATGTATGTATGTCTGTGTGTGCGTATTATATGTATACACACACACATATACAAATATATATATATATATATATATATATATATATATATATATATATATATATATATATGTGTGTGTGTGTGTAATGTAATTGTAATATACAATGCCCTCTTAACTTTCTCGATTTCTTCGAGCTTTTTGGATACGCTTGTCACTACAAAGCCTTAAGATCCAAGCGTAAGAAATATGAAGAAATTCTGATGTGCGGTAGCGGGAAACGAACCCGGGTCCGCTAATCAGAACGAGGTACCACTGTCGACCTGACCACGGCTTTGTAGTGACAAGCGTATCCAAAGAAGCGCGAAGAATTCGAGAAAGTTAACAGGGCATTGCGGCTATTAAAATTACATATGTATCTTGTAAAAAGTGACCAGTAGATTCTACACACACACACACATATACATATATATATATGTATTATTTTTATATACATACATAGATATAGATACATAAATGTATAGACAGATATATTCAGACTCTATCCAATGAGAACAATGAGCAATAAAAGTCCAGCCTCTTCTCAATGAAGTTTATAAATATAAAACATATACATGTAAACACTTTGTAACAGGTACGTCATTAACGAGATAGAATTAAATGCATTTCACAATAAATTCAAAACAATATCTTCACAAACATTCATAAAACTAAGCGTTATTTACATTATAATTCTTTCTTATAGAATTTGAACACGTATACGGAGAACAGCTGAATCTATATTTGGGACTTTTAAAAGTAACTGGTAAGTGATTCTTTTCTCTTATTCCAAAATTTGTCAATAAGAGGAGGGAGTGGTTAACATGGAATCCGAATAAGTAATATATATATATATATATATATATATATATATATATATATATATATATATATATATATATATACATACATACATATATATATACATATATACATATAACTAATGTATATCTATAATGTATGTGTATACAGTATGTATAATACATATAATTATACACACACACATATATGTATATATATATATATATATATATATATATATATATATATATATATTTTATATATATTTTTTTTACATGAAAATCAATATAACAGCTTTGCATATCCTTATCTTAACTATTATCAGTATCTGTGTATGCATTTTATTTCAGCTCATTTTCTCGAACAGATACCAACATCACACCTCCCCTTCCTTAGAGGATTATCACATTTATTTCATATGAAGAGTATTTTCAATATTGTGACCAACAGGCATCTTGACCTTAAAACTATTCCTTTTATGGCAGTTTACTGAATACTAGCTTCAGTAAGTAATTAAATTTGCTATCCCTTCTCTAGTTAGTGTAGGTTAGTGATAAGCACTAATAGTTAGATCATCATCTAACTAAATTCCTCTAGAAATTAATCCCACCTTTTTAAGAAAAAGTTAACAAAAAACAAAATGTTCATAAACTGACATACCAAACAGTCAATCAGCCAAACTTCGTGGTATAAAAAATTCAACATTTTAACTGTATATCAAATTACGACAGGTATTAGTCAGCTCATTATTTACTTTAAGAATTCATCTCTCTTGAACTCATTTATAAGATATTAATCGCTATGTTATCATAAGACGTAATTTCTCTTGAACTAACTTACAAAAATTATTCACTATCGCTTATCACAGACAAAGAAAAAATCTTTTGAGCTGAATTACAAAAACTACAAATCACCCACATCATAATTTTTAAAAAATCACCTCTTTTGAAGCGACATCTAAAAACAATTAATCCACCGACTTACATAACCTCGGATAAAGACATACTAAAAACAGTAAAAATTAGTTTTGTAGAAATTCCTCTAGATCTAAACCATACGATCATCACCCTAAAGCACAGGTAACAAGTAGCTTCATTCTAATTACCAGTAAGCACACACCTGGTGTTTTAAACACTATTCTTGAGCGATATGTACTTATAACATGTGTATGTGTATGTGCTTAAGGGTACGCATATTTCAATAGGCAAAACATGCATACATTCATGTAAGCACACTAAACATACACTACACACAACGTACTGAAGTAACGTCTCACAAATGTCGCCTAGTTAGTTTGAAGAGCAAAGGAAAATAAACTTTATTTCATTTATCTATCTATATTCTGACTTTAATCTCCAGGTGCAATGTAACTTCCAACTGTACAACACACATACATACATACATACATACATACATACATACATACATGTGTATGTGTTTCCAAACCTGTCCTGCCCTTGTTAAAAAAAATTAGGCATAAAATCGCATTTTGTTACAGAGAGAGAGAGAGAGAGAGAGAGAGAGAGAGAGAGAGAGAGAGAGAGAGAGAGAGAGGCTCTATACACACACTTTAAAAAAAAAAGTTTAAAAGAGAACCAAGAAGCATAATTGCTTATTTAAATTCATATTTTAAAACATACATCATCAACCTTTTTGTTTTTTGCCCACATCCCTAAGTGACCTTTTAATTGTTTTATATTAAAACAATGAGAATGCACTTGGTGTATACATTTACCTTCAGTGTTCTAGCTATTGAACATTCATTGCATCTTTCCTCTAAAATCCTGATAATCGAACTCCTTCAAGTGACCTCTTCACCAATGAGGCCAAATTCATCTCACTGCCCCTCCTCCATCCCATCCCCAAATATTTTTCAGTTCCATAATCAAAACTACAGAATCCGCTCTCGTCTCCCTTTTTCTTCTCAGACTGTCTGGATATTTTCATCTTGAATGACTGATTAAATACCTTTCACAATCACCTTCCTTTTATGCACGTAACACTACAACGCCAGATATTCATAAATCGTTCTTTAAATTCAGCTACAACTCTCTTTATTTGCTGGGTCTAAATTTACCTCTACATTAGTATCCAGACCAGGTAACAAGTAGCATTTGATATGATATCTGGGTTTTGATTGCAAGTTTTGAAATCTGTCATAAAAAAAGGTAACAATACAAACGTCTTTCAAATACCGAAGTGAGGAATGGCAAGGTCAAATCAATTAATAATAAACAGCCGGCATTTCTAAATGTTTCGGTTTCTATAATTTCACATATTGCAAATGATATATGCATGCATACATAAATGCACACAAATAATGCTATCTGCGAGCGTAAATACCAAAATTTACATATGCATACAGTCATATGTTCATATATATACTTCTCATAGATACAAATATAAACATATCTATATGTTTGTCATTATGTATACATATATATATATATATATATATATATATATATATATATATATATATATATATATATATATATATATATATATTAGTCGTTTACACTATGAATTTGTACGGTATATGACACACCAACGAACACAAGGACAACAACACTTCATCAGTCACATTGAATTTCATTATCCCCTCATATACACGACAACAACGGTGACATAATCATATTATGAGGAAGACCGTCTGAACACAAGTCAATTCTTAGAGGCGCTTCCAACACATCGCTATGTCCTCGTCCTCTTCACTGCTCGGATGCTCCTGCATGACGATTTCGTGGATCCGGCCCAACTTGATGACCTTATCGAGAGTCAGGTTCTCCACTTCGGACAGCTTCTCCCTGAAGGTGCTGGACGACAGGCCCTTGACGATGGCCATCATCACCATGGCCTCGGTCTCCTCCCCGAACCCGCACGACTGGGCCTTGTTCATGAGGTCGGCGGCGAACGCGTCAATGGTCTCGCCAGCTCGTTGTACCCGGTTGTTGAATACGTACCTCTCCGTCAGTTCGCTCCTGCCCTGCTCGAAGTATTTGTTGAACTTGGCCACGACCGTCTCGTAGCTGTTGGGGTCCTCGTTGGCGGCGTATGTGAAACTGTTGTAGAGCTTGAGGGCGTCTCGTCCGGCGCATCGCAGGAACAGATTCAGCTTGATCTTGTCTGATTTCGTGTCCTGCTCGGTGCTGATGAGATAGATCTCGAACTCCTGGATGAACAGCCGCCAGTGCTCGGCAATGTTGCCAGCCTCCGAGAAACAGATAGGACCTGGTAATCTATCGGCAGGGCTTCCTGACATGATCCTGATAACCTCCTACAGAGCGGACTGTCTCTTTCGGATCAAAGGCGACTTCCTTCAGCTGACCCGCTATGAGTCTATCGCAGGAAGGATCTCGCTATCCTACGGACTTCAAGGGGGTGTCCTTAGATACTCAGAAGTACGAGAGATTATGAACTACTGATAAGCTAAACTACATTATGAAAGAATCATTATC
>NC_089793.1:26512823-26527823 GCF_040412425.1 Macrobrachium rosenbergii | reverse complement strand
AAAATCGAGATCTGTATAAAAAAAAAAAATTGGGATACAGACTCAAATTAGACAGTCAAGTGGCATGGTTTTATGAATCTTCGCAAATATTGACATTTACAAAGAGATGGCCGTTTGTATTCAGTAATCATAATATATTATAAAATATAGGCCGAAGGCCAAGCGCCGGCACCTAGGAGGTCATTCAGCGCCGAAAGGAAATTTGAGAGTGAAAAAGGTTAAAATTGTAACAGGAGAAAAACCTCGCAGTTGCACAATGAAACAATTGTTAAAGTGGGTGGAAAGTTAGATGGGAATGAGAGGGGTTGCAGCTAGGGGCCGAAGGGAACCTGCAAAGAATCTAAGGTAATGCCTACAATGCACCGCGTGAGGTTCACTGGCAGCACTACCTCCCGTACGAGAAGTAATCTAAGGGCAGATCGAATCTTAGTCAATACTCTCTCAGTACCTGTCATTCACTGTCCACATGCAAGAATATTTTCAAAAATTATTATTATTATTATTATTATTATTATTATTATTATTATTATTATTATTATTATTATTATTACTAGGAAACATTCATATACAAGAGGCCTAAAAGGTAATTAACTTGCAAAGCAGGCTTTCCCAGAACAGAACACACTTATGCGGGGAAGGAACGAGAAAAAGGAAAGAATTAAATAACAATCATATGAAAATAAAAAAGACCCATAAATATAAACAACCACAAAGAACAATAAAAGTATTAAGTAATACAGCAATGGTGCATGGCATTTTAAATTAGCATTACACTTTCTCAACTTGTATTTTAATATTTTACTTACATTTTTATTTATTTATTTATTTGTTAATTTGTCTATTTTTCTTATAACTGATCTCCTCTTTCTTTATTTCCCATATTCTTTGTAAGCCTGAATTTCAAGTCAATGGTCCCCATGGTGGGCTTGTTCCATATGAATAGGGTTTATCTTCTGAATAATAATAATAATAATAATAATAATAATAATAATAATAATAATAATAATAAGAATAAGCATGGGCATTTAATATAATAAGCTAAAGAATGGTCCACACTTTTATAGCAAAAGATATGGAAGGGCTTTCGTCCAGAAGGCCTATCAAATCCCACAGAGACCCCAAGAGTGACTCACGCGTGAACTTGAGTGGGCGGACAACCCTGAGCTGGAACCAGGTGCCACAAATTCTAGACCAAATAGCTGGTCTTCCTCCAGAACTCCTTCCGGTGCGTAATTCGACACCTCTAAGTTTCCGTAAACCTACTTGGTCAAGATTATCTGTAGGATATCAATATTTTATTCTTTTGCCTGCAATCCAGACCATCAGGTAGAATACTCTTTAATCTCCAAAAGAAACAGTACGCAATTTCAGCACTGTCGTGACAGACAACGATGAATAAAGGCACCACTTTATGCATGAATGCACGACGAATCCCCCCAAGCTTCTGACTGATCGATTAGGCTACGTTACTAGGCGTTACATCGAGTATGGTCATCGCCTCCATAAAAATGTTTGTGGCACTAAACAACTTGTATTAAAAAGGATAATTAACATAAAACTTAAAAAGTCACTTAAGCCACACTTACTTCAGAAATACTTCCGTGCCTTATAGCCATAAAATTGTAAAAAACTTTTACAAATTTTACATAATCTATATATTAAGGAGAACACCCACTATCTTCACACACCTAAACATACCACTTGATCTGGGTATGACATCCTCTCTGAGACCCATGAAAGACGGAAATTACCCTCTTCATCTAGGCACCTAAGGGAGGGAACGACTTCAAGTGCATATGAATCGACAATACATATGGAAATGCAACAGAGGGCAGAGGTTAAGTGCAATCTATGTGCGTCGCATAATATCACTGAAATCAGTTAATAATTTTCTATAAAACAACTCTCAATATTTGAGCCTTTATCAACAAAAATCAGATAGTTTCCTTAAAGGTGATTGGGAAACTTCCGACCACCTTACAGCTCGTCCAGGATTATGTTACTTGCAAGTTAAGTTCTAAATATTCCTGAAATCTAACACCTGTAACAAGATATTGTGTGAAAAACAAAAGCGGCAAGCAAACAGCACCACACACACACTGATGGGGCCCTTTGCTATAGAAAACTACAGAGAAGGTGATTCAAGTCAACAAAGTGGCAAAGCACCGACAAGTGTGGACAGCATTATTATTATTATTATTATTATTATTATTATTATTATTATTATTATTATTATTATTATTATTATTATTATTCAGAAGATGAACCCTATTCATATGGAACAAGCCCAACATAAGGGTCAATGACTTGAAATTTAAGCCTCCAAAGAATATGGTGTTCATTAGAAAGAAGTAACAGAAGGTTATGGGAAATACAGAAAGAAGGGATCACTTTAAAAAAAAAAGAAAAAACAAATTAGTAATTAATAAATATATAGATAAAAATGTGAATAAATTATTAAAATACAAGGAGAATTGTATTAGGGTAGTAACGCATTGCATCTTCGCTTGAACTTTTGAAGTTCCAATTGCACGATACCCTAAGGGAGACTGTTACACAGTCCAACGGTGTGAGGGAGGAATAAAGGACCTCTGGAACTGAGAAGCTCGACAGCGAGGCATATTTACTGCATTCAAACCCTTGAGTGTGGATAGTATGTTCACGAATGTTCGCATGGATGTAATTACGAACATTGCATTAGATCAAGTTTATAGACTGGATGCCGTACCATTGGACATTCCAGGGCCCGTGCCATGTCCTGAACTATGAAGGATGAGCCCCTTTTGGTGCACAAAAGAGGAGCTATTCTATTGCACGGACGGGATTGCGACTGGATATCCTTTTGGTGTCCTATTTAGCTGAATTAGACTTTTCCCTTGCCACCCCAAACCTGTCATTTATGCCAGGTATTTTAAGGATATAAATCACCATCAGGTGTGCGCTCAAGAAGACCAGGAACTTTTGCTTATATTCTGAGAAAGCTCTGTCTTTGGTTTCACAAAAGATGAGAAAGGAATGAAAAAGGCACTGGAGAGGTAGGGTCTTAACATTCAGGGAGCAAGAGTGTGTGAGAAAGACAGACATAAGTGGCACAAAGTGTGTAGGAGGGCTTGATGCGCTACTAATGAGTCGCATGTACTGGTATAAGAAAAGATTACTTTGTAGAGTTTTCTGAACAGAGGGTTCATCCACGATTCAACTGTTGAAGTTTAAATGGCATAAATGTGGCAGTGGTCCTTGCCTTGTTTTATTTCTCGAGCCATCTGTGTGTGTGTGCGTGTGTGTTTATGCGTGTTTGCGTCCCCGAATTTTGCGTCCCCGAATTTTACTATGTACAAACTATGCTTATTTACTCTGAGTACTTGAGGTTCCAGAAATTTACAAACTTTTTTTTTTGTCCATCAAAGAAATGAACGGAAGTTGCGAGAATATCTATCAAAGATTGATTTATCGTCACTAAAACTGGCGTCGCAACATCTAGGTTGTTGACGCCGATCCATCAAAGAAATAAACAAAAGGTACAAGAATATCAAATATAATTTGACAGACTCGTATTCATAATGTATGTGTTCTCCCCTTAGAGTCTATTACTCTCCTTTGGAAATTATGATGAGCGACAATGCATATCTATACGCGTATATGTTGGAATACACATAAGATGGGGATGTAAAGGGAACAGTAAAGAATATATTATCCTATCCAGACCCTTATTTCAAGGAATAGTATTCTTAATAATGTTTGCTTTATTTTGTACAAGTAGGAAAAATTACCCTGCCATGCGTAACTATTCCTTCGTATCAACTCTTACGATAAAAAAAATATTTGACCACAACTTCCGCCACAATTTTCCTGCAACTTCCTTTTACTTAGTATTTCAAACTATCAAGAAATCGGTCCGCGACGCCGGGAGGCATCTGTATATCCTGTCAGGTGTAAGCATAAGTTCCAGAAACGTTCCGTCCGCAATGGTTTCCGAATCTCTATCCTTGGTTTCTAATCATTTTCATGTCGCAGATTCCTACATCGACCCGATAGTCTTTTGTTCCCTCGATCCTCCGTTTTCTGTTGGGTTGCGGCGTCTATAGCTTGCGTTAGCGTGACGCACCCGGAGTGTCTCGAGACTCGAGCGAGAGAGAGCCAAAGCGAACGTCAGTGGTGAATCAGATCGTAGTCGGGAGTGTTCGAACATTCAGTCCGGGTTTCGCGACGCACGTGTTTCGTATAGGGATCTTGTTTAACGCTGATATAAGGAAATGTTTCTTACCAGGATGGAATATTTGTGGATTCTACTCTTCTACGTTGCCTTTTCCGGTAAGTAAATAGATTAGAGGTTTCTTATATCTTTTTTCTTTAATAGCGGGAAGCAATTTAAAGGCCCGCAAATATAATCGGCGGGCAATGAACGTGGAGTTGTGTATAAACTGCGCGCGCTTGTGGTAGAAGCGTTTACGAGGGGGATTTAAAAATGGAGGGAAGTAACTGGATTTAAATGCCGCCCAGGAGTTCCCTGAGCCTCGGTTGCTGGAATTGGAGAGCAGACCGATGACATCACTGGAAAACGACGAGGATCCTGACGCAAAGTCCAGACCAGAAGGAAGGCGTCTGTGAGTGTCTGTAAGCTTTGGTCGCAACAAACTTATTGATTAGGAAACGCCCCGCCTGTGAGTGTGTGCGTGTGTGAGTGAGAGGGATTCCCCTCCTTTTAACCATAGTTACGGGAAGGACACACAAGGGAGATTTCGTCATCGCTGGCATCCTCTAGTGACGTCATAAACGGATGAATCACACGCAACATTTAAGATTCAGTGAATCAGTGACTGCCGGAAGCAAAAGCCTGGCTATCTTACTTGTTTATTCATGTTGCGCGCGAAAAGATATGTCAAAAGGAAGGATATTTCATGACGTAAAACACTATAAATATAGACTATCTTCCCTTCCGCACAGTAGCGTCGTCGGTGGGATTTTTTATCTAGGAATAATATAAAAGAAAATAAGCCATTTGGTTTTTACGTTTCTTTGTTCATATGCGTTTTGTGTGAATTACAGAATAGGTAAACAATGACTAACCTTACGCGTATAACGCATATATACGCTAAAAATCAAGACGCTTTCATTTAAACAAGCAAAAACAACATGACTTCAACCCCAATGATCCGGACGCCTTCGAAAACAAGTTCACAGCATCAGAAGGAGTAGGTCAATGGACGGGGGAGGGGAGGGGAGGGGATGGTCCGTTTTAACGGGGTTTCGTCATATGACGAATGGTGCCCCTACCCGTATGGCAGGGGGAAGGGGAGAGGGGTGGGTCGGGGATGACGATCAAAGTGGTTTTTAGGGTGAGGGTGATGGGGACTTCAGAAGCAGGATTTGAAAACGATTGATTGATTACATTCTGAAAACTGGCGTGACCATGATGACTAAGGTCGACATTATCAAACTAATTCTAGGTTGAGTGAATGAGCAATGAAGGCGTTGCAAATGCAGAGGTCGTAGTGGGATAACTGTCTCAAACATGAGTATAAAGTTTCTTCCTATATCTTTTTGCTTGCAAGCAGCGCTTGCTTGACCTTCCCAGGTCAAGGATGTAACGGAAACTCGAGGGAAACTTGCTTCAGACCGAGTTTCCGTGTTGCTTTCCACACGCGCCATATGTCAGTACTTCCTTTTTTCTTTTCCATCAGTAAGACTACACATAAGTCATAACGTTTATTTACCTTAAATAAGGCATGAAAGTAATTACAATATTGTGTTGTGGCCGAAATGAAATTATCCGCAACGATAGTAAAAATTATCACATTGATATACATAATCTCATGATTAAAAGCTTCTTTTTTATTCTTTTTTTATCTTCGGTCAGACAAAGAAATATTCATGGACCGTGTTATTCTACAGTAATTATTCTAGGAATAACACGAATGCCAAGCTGATTCTGATCAAATCAACTTTGAACAGCTGCTGTATGTTTTCACTGCTGCTACAGAGAACCTCATTCCAAAGATTGAGAAACTACATTATTATTATTATTATTATTATTATTATTATTATTATTATTATTATTATTATTCAGAAGGTGAACCCTATTCAAATGGAACAGGCCTACAGGGGGCACTGACTTGAATAAAATTCAAGTGTTCAAAGAATTTGGTGTTCATTTGGAAGAAATTACGGAAGATAATAGGAAATACAGAAAGTAGAGATCAGTTATTTGAAGACAAAGATAAATCAACGAATAAGTAAAAATATTAATAAAATTAAATATCAAAAGCACAAGGAGAGTTATTTTACGTCACAAATGCCATGCATCTTCGCTTGAACTTTTGAGGTTCTAATTGCACAACGTCCTCAGATAGACCGTTCCAAAATAATAATAATAATAATAATAATAATAATAATAATAATAATAATAATAATAATAATAATAATAATAATAATAATTTCTAAAAATCTCATAATAGCATAAGTCAATGAAATGGTGGAGAAAGTCACAGTGGTGTAAAGGTAAATATATATTAGAAACGTTTATACAAACGAGACCTTTCGAGAACCTTCCCAATTCCCCTTCTCAATGGGCAGGTTCTCGAAAGCTCTGGTTTGTACGTATATATTAAATCAAACCAAAATGGTGAAAAAAAAAAAATTGTGACAACAGGAAAGGCAAAAACAGCAAGCGCTTCCTTTCCCATCCGGACAACATCATATCCTGTAAGGGAGACAATGCCCACCATATATGTGTCGTTAAATCGATGAACAGCTGAGTTGCGTCATTCGAGACGCGAAACGGGCTTGGGCTCGTTCATCTGATACTTCGGATGGTGGAAAAACGCGTCCTCTATTGGCGATAATTACGTCTGAGGTGGACAGATGTCCTGAAAAGACAACTGACACGAAGTAGTCGTAGAAATACACATACGTACACAAACGCTCCACACACACACACACAGAAACAAACAATCTGGTCGCTAATTGATATTAATCTGTATATACCGTATGTAAACACAATGACAGACAAGTCAGAAGCATAAGTAAGAGCCTTAACATTTGACCAACAATGATAATAATTGATATTTATATACTTTCCACATAACCTTGCCCCAAAAATTAACCTTACAATAAATTATTATCATTATTCAGAAGATGAACCCTATTCATATGGTATGTACAAGCCCACCATAGAGACAACTGACTTGAAATTCAAGCTTCCAAAGAATATGGTGTTTATTAAAAAGAAGTAACAGAAGGTAATTTGAAATATAGAAAGACGAGATCACGCATTAAAAATGAAAAAAAATTAACAAATTAATAAATAAATTGAAAAATGTAAATTACTAAAAGCCAGTGTTAGGAGAAAATTAAGGTTGTGGTAAAAACATGTAAGTAAATTGTTAAAAGCCGGTATTGACAGAAAATTGAGGGATGGGTGGGGGAAGGGGGGTTAGTTGGAGAATTGTGGGATAAGGTAAGAGGGGAGGGGAGGGGAGGGAGGGGAAGAAATTGCACATACTATTCACTTGAGCATCCAATTTCGATCGTTAGTTGATTCATGAGCGTTTTTTTTAACAGCTGCGCTCTTGCTCTCCCCCATTCTGCATCAGCTGTCCGGATGTTATTACAGGCTCTAGAACGGTGTTGCCTTAGAAATAAGTCTATCTACTGCATTTAAAACGATTTTATCTATTGCATTTAATTAGGACATTTAAATAGTCGTCTGAACATTTAGAGGAATGTGCAGGACGGCATTTTTAAATTTGCCTCTAAATACTTGAAATGACCTCAGAATAATTTTATTTATTGAATTTAATTAGGATATTTAAATATTTAATTAGGATATTTAAATATTTACATTTCATGAAAGAAGCTTTAAGGCATGTGAACATATATACCTTAACTTGAAAAAAAAAAAAAGTAAAGACATTTCAACTTGCATTCGGCATTTGGGGAAGCGTATCTCTGATTTTTCATAATATGTTTTTATAATGCAGTTGGAAATTCTGTCTACTAAGTCTACGTACAACTTACTTTGATATTTATTTATGCATACAATAAGCTTTTCCGTGTAAGTGCATTAACTTATTATTGTTTTCCTTTAATCTTAATCTCTGAATTTCTGTGGAAGAAAAAATCAAAACGAGTTGCTACTAACGGCACAGTCATGTTCATTACATAAGGTCACTTGTCAGATCAGCTGTCAGATCAGCGTAGTTAAGCGACGCCAAGTCTGGTAACTGACCACCAAATAAGGTCGTGTGCAATCACTAGCAGCCAAAACGTGGGGACTGCAACCTCGCCACTAAAATACTTGCTGTGGAGAAAAGCAGCATCTGTCCTTCACAAAATTTTTAATTTATTACATGCACGAACAACAATACTGTATGAGATTCATTGGAAGCTTGAATTTCAAGTTAATGGGCCGTTTGGTGGGCACGTTCTGTATGAATAGGGTTCATCTTCTAAACAATGCAATTTCGGCAGTGGACGATTAAGTAACTCAAGGTAATCTCTGAAAGTATCAAAATTTAATTTTTCTCTTTTAATGTTTTATGAGAGAATGCAAGCAAATGCTTTTCAGTTAAGTGTGGGAAATTAAGAATGAGACGCAAAAATGTTCTGAATAAGTACCGAGATTACGGTAGCTCCAAATACACCATCTTGAAGGGATTCAATGACCTTGAATTCCTACGAGAGAGAGAGAGAGAGAGAGAGAGAACAACGAGTTGAAAACCATTCTTGACAAGATTTCAAAACATGAGAGAGAGAGAGAGAGAGAGAGAGAGAGAGAGAGAGAGAGAGAGAGAGAGAGAAGAACAACGAAACGATTTTTGACGCGACGCCAAAACATCAGAGAGAGAGAGAGAGAAGAGAGAGAGAGAGAGAGAGAGAGAGAGAACTGCTGTACAGTAATTGAAAACGTCCTTGATAAGTCGCCAAAACATCAGAGAGAAACATCAGAGAGAGAGGCGAAAACGATTCTTGACGCGACGTCAAAATCAGTATTCCCCCCCTCCCAGGCCTCCTCCTCCTCCTCCTCCTCCTCCTCCTCCTCCTCCTCCTCCTCCTCAGGACTCCCAGCCCTCCCATCCTTCCCGCCGACGCGTTCCCGTGGTGTCATCTCGGGCTAGGCAGAGGCAGGACTCCAGAGGTCAACGAATCCTACCAAACTTACCTACCGGCAGCCCATCGCCATCGCTATGCAACGAAAGCAACTTGCAGCCAATAACCAGTGAATTCTTAAATAATGACCGTATATAAGAAGGTATACTAAAAATGCCAATGTTTACTAGATTATACAGATATGCAGTTGATTGGAGACACGTTCTCTCTCTCTCTCTCTCTCTCTCTCTCTCTCTCTCTCTCTCTCTCTCTCTCTCTCTATAATATGTGCATATGCCATCGAGTAGGAAGGATAAATTAAAAGGTTCAAAGTAAAGTCTGACAGCAATACTCTAGTGCACGGCTTCTTAAAAATATTTGCCTAAAAATACTATGTACAAAGAGTACGTCCAATATAAATATAAATATGTGTATATATACAATATATACATATATATACAGTATATATATATTATATATATATACAGTATATATATATTATATATATACAGTATATATATATTACATATATATATATACAGTATATATATATATATATATATATATATATATATATATATATATATATATGTCACAGACACACATATGTATAATATTCGTATATATGCAACGAAAAACAAACCTTACAGAGGTCTGGTGCGAGAAGCAATAGATCATTGATGAATCCGCGGCCAACTGAAAAAAATTATTAAAAAAATGCGAATGAAATGAGTAACCCTCCTCCAACAAATGTATTAACAGATGCACAACGTCCGGAATAGACCATTTCCACCACGAGCCCACAACAACCCCACAAAGGAAAAAATAATAAATAAAATAAATAAACAACTAAACAAATCTCGAAGATTTCGAGACCGGGAAAGTCCTCAGAAAACCGTACGGGGGTGGCGGAGTGGGTTTAGGGGGAGGGGATGGGGCAACACATACCCTACCTCCCATGTCCTGGTTTCCCAAATTGGAGAAGCAGGTGTTTTCAGTCGTCCATGACAAGGAACAAGCCTCGCATATAATGTTGGATGTTTTAGGATGATGATGACGATAATGATAAAAATGATGATGAAGATGATGATTGTCATTACAGTACTTTACTGTTATTTTGTTACTAAAGACCAGGACTATGACGAGCCTAATTACAGCTATTACGTGCTACATCGCATTTTTTCTTATTAAAAAGGCTGATTATATTATTATTATTATTATTATTATTATTATTATTATTATTATTATTATTATTATTAGAAAGGCTCTGATAATTAACATTATTACTATTACCATAATACGTTCTATTTTAGCCACAAACCCTTCGGCTTACAATGCTCTCACCACTTTACTTAACACTTACAATGAAGTTAACACTTACAATGAAGTTAAACACCTACAACGAATACAAACTCCAGTGTGCGTATGTATACAAATATCTTCGCATGTCTTTTCTGTGTACTCATACTTACAAAGCCACAATGGGAAGCGCAACGCCAAGCTAATGCAATGCCCAGGGCATGGGCAAGAGAGCCATTTAAAGAAGAGGAAAAATTAATCGTCATCTCGATGCCCCGACACGAAGACGGTGCCGTGACCTCGGGCTCTATCCGGAATCAAGAGAGGTTTGAATAGCATCCGGAATCTGCCTCATTGGATATTGTATTATTTTTATTCTCTCTCTCTCTCTCTCTCTCTCTCTCTCTCTCTCTCTCTCTCTCTCTCTCTATGTAAACAAATATGAGAAACGGTCACGCTCGGCCTTATAAAGAAAAAAAATTTTAACTGCATAAATATTAGGGATTTTGCTTGTTCCTTCATGTGCAGATTATATGATACTATATAAATTAGTTTTCACGGTTCCGTTTCGTAATATGAATGAGAGAGAGAGAGAGAGAGAGAGAGAGAGAGAAACTGAAGGTTTCGTCTTTTTATCAGTTGAGGCAAAAATCTTTCAAAATCCTCTCTCTCTCTCTCTCTCTTCTCTCTCTCTCTCTCTCTGTCTCTCTCTCTCTGTAAACAAATTTGAGAAACGATAACAGTCAGCCATACAAAGAACATTAAACGGCCATATAAAATAACGGCGAGCAAGAATAACATCCATACCACTGAGAGCGCGCATGCGCACAAAACTCCTACGACTTTTAAGCCCCGAAAAGGAGGTATAAATCAGAAGGAAGACGGAAGAAATGAGAGAAAACAATAACCAAGGGAATAAGACTTATAAACCCCGAAAAGGAGGTATATATCGAAACGGAAAACGGAAGCAATAAGAGAAAACAATAACCAAGGGAATAAGACTTATAAACCCCGAAAAGGAGGTCTAAATCGAAATGGAAGACGGATGAAATAAGAGAAAACAATAACCAAGGGAATAAGACTTATAAACCCAGAAAAGGAAGTATAAATCGAAACGGAAGACGGAAGAAATAAGGGAAGACAATAACCAAAGGGATAAATAAAAAGGAGGAAAAGAGCTCACTAAGACTAGGCATCATTTGCCCAAGAGATTAAATGGTAGAGGGAGTCAAGGGGTGTTCTTTTATATGGGATGTAGGGGGGGGAGGGGACTGAACTCTGACCCTCCTCTACCAATATTTGTAGACGGCTTTCTGATCGATAAATGAGAGAGAGAGAGAGAGAGAGAGAGAGAGAGAGAGAGAGAGAGAGAATATTAACAGATTTTTATCCCAACACAGAGATGAAAAGCCCTAAGACGTCAGCTCTGTCTCTACACCTGCTTAATAACTACTGCATATCCAATTTGTTGATTTTCTTTCCTAAACCACAATACAAGCAGTGATGAATTACCGGCTTCTGGGTTATAATTTTGTCACCTGGCATTAGGAGATTCGGGTATATAATATACAGTATATATATATGTGGGTGTGTGTGTGTATAATGAATATATAAATGTGTGTTTATATATATACATTTAGTGTGTTGTGTGTAATTCATTTTCCTTTGCCAAGGAAACTCTGGACCTAATTGAAATGTTCTACATGACCATTTTGAAATGCTTTTTTTATTTTTTACTTGCCGCCTATTAAGTAGCGGGAAATGTTTCGATTCGATTTTTCAACAACCTTGAGGAGCTGTCCAGTATAATACATACATACATACATACATACATACATACATACATACATACATACATACATACATACATACATACAGTATATATATATAAATATATATGTGTGTGTTTTGCTAAATACGAGAAGAAAGGTAGGAAACAACCAACGCATCTTTTCACAAAATAATGGGAAAACCCCTATCTGTATCTCCATCGCATCAGATATGGAGGGTTGGCTACGATTTTCGATTAACTCCCTGGGGCCAAAAGAAAATTTCGTGAGAGCGCCATTGGATGGATGATAGGTATCAGGAGCCAATGCACCAGACGATGGCCGTTTTGCCCTCACAATACTGCGATGGATCTTCGAAGGATCTCTCTCAGTTGTGGCCCAAAGGGCAGAATCAAAATCTGGTGGACTCCATCGTGGGAATAGAATAGAACAGAATACAGAATTTAAGCCAAAGGCCCGGCGCTGAGATCTATGAAGTCATTCAGTGATGAAATGGAAGTTGGTAGTAAAACGGCTTGGAAGGTGTGACAGGAGGAAACCCTCGCATTTGCCCTATGAATCAACTGTTAGGAGAGGGTGGAAAGTATGATGGAAGAAAGAGAATATGAACGGTGGT
This sequence comes from Macrobrachium rosenbergii, assembly GCF_040412425.1. Lineage (NCBI taxonomy): Eukaryota > Metazoa > Arthropoda > Malacostraca > Decapoda > Palaemonidae > Macrobrachium > Macrobrachium rosenbergii. The sequence goes on along the minus strand of NC_089793.1, from coordinate 26,515,031 downwards.
ACAGTAAAAGGAATGAAAGGGCTTGAAGCTAGGAGTCGAAGGGACGCTGAAAAGAACCTTAAGTAACGCCTGCAGTGCACCGCGTGCCTGACGTTGTCTTTCAATATGTAATGGATTAACAATGTTGCTGAGTTTGATTTCTGCACAAGAGGAGGGAGAGTTTAAATATCAAGATATACGTCAGTACGTAGATATATTAGTTCTTAGGAAGTGCTGATGCAATGAACGAAGTAATTCATAGAGATATCAACCCTTTCGTCAGTAGTACCAGTAAGCTCACAAACCTTCACCACAACTTTAAAATATACACCAAACAAATATCAATGGCCATCTCTCCACAAACGATGTCTCAAAGTGGTCTGATTACATTAGCCTTCGCACACTACCTCTTGGTAAATCAGCTTATCAAATAACTTGCCTAAGACGGACTGTCAATCCCGACGTGGAAAAAAGGTCTGTGGAGTAACATGAAAGAGAGAGAGAGAGAGAGAGAGAGAGAGAGAGAGCAAACCGGTTGTGCAGGTCTCGACCACTCTGATCTAGATTCTTGGCTGGGAGATTAACCGGTTTCCATTTTTTTAATTCGTTAATGAGCGAGTTAGCGCTTCAAAAACGAACCCATGGTAAAACAACCCCCCCCCCCTCCAAACACACACACAACACAACACAACACACACCCCAAAAATTATTACACTCTTCACCTTGGTAGCCGCCTCACTGGTGTCGGTCTATTCAACGTTCTAAAAATTACTGTGACTACGATTCTGTACCATATCTTGTAGTTCTGTGGTTAAGGGCAGGCATGAGCTAAGGGGGGGGGTCTTTTTGCCCATTCCATCCCCCATGGCAAAGGGAGAAACAATTAAATACCAGACATAAACGTACAGAGACACAACATACACAACCTATACAGACAAAAGCACATAGAAGCAGTACAAATTTAAAAACAGGCGGGAGTGCCTGCATTGCTTGCAATTGATTCTGGCGTATTCCAGTATTCTGATACGTATGAGAGAGAGAGAGAGAGAGACTATATTGACGATAAACGACGTATTCCCAATTTTCTTATTGTGTTGTCTGATACAATAAGTGTATGAAATAAAAATTAAGTTAATAAACGTATAAAATAAAATAAAAAATCATTTGAGTCCTGGCTATAACCCAAGGGGAGGGATACAGTATTGTATGAACTGAGTATTCATACCGGTGTCATTGTAAGTGAACCAAGGTATACCTTTTTACCGATCTGACACTTATCTTCAGGTAGCTAATACCTCATTTTTTACATGATTGTTAACTTAAAAAATTCTCTTTGATCAGTCTTCTTTATACAGCTCTGGTGCCTCTCTTCAGACGTGGCCATTTTATTCTGTGGATGTGTCCAACTTTTGTTTCGTAATAACAATCATCTTATTACTAACAATCTTATCAAACAGACAGTAAAACCTTGTACCGACCACCGATAAAAAAAAAAAAATAGCAATCAATGTTTGGAAATTTATCAAATGATCCAAGCGAATGAAGTGGCAGGAAACCCCACAGTAATAATGAAACACAAGCAAACAACTTGACAGTAATGCAGACTTATATTATAAGCTTCCTCTACGCCCCTATTCTGATAACAGCATCTTTCCAGTAGACTGAACACTTCTTTTCGTCATCAGTAACCTGTAAGCTTCCCCGAAACAGAAAATAACCCAGAGGTGACTGCAACAACCATCCTCCAAAGCTGTTGTATCTAGGACGAACCACTTCTTGAAAAAAGCAACAGCTTTAACGCCACTCCAGTGTGCATGCGTTGAATATACCAACTGGAGCATCTGCACCATTCAATTGGTTACTGCTATGTGCCTACAGAGAGAGAGAGAGAGAGAGAGAGAGAGAGAGAGAGAGAGAGAGAGAGTTTTGTTCCTGGATAGACTATACAGTTCTCTTGCTGTTGAACTCTGCAATACTGTCAGCCCCACATAATTCAGACCTTATTCTGCGTGTAACTTCTGAGTTAAAAGGAAATAAACTGCGTTAAACTTTACATTGAATACTGAAACATAACGTCAATACATTTATAAATCGTTAAATAGCCATATATACCAATAGAGACTATAGGCCTAGGCCTACGAAACTATGAAATGGAGCGTTCAATGTGATTATGAAACCTACGTGATCATTCTTATTTTCAAAACTGCAATCCCAGTTTCCACTGGCACA
>NC_089793.1:26495323-26502823 GCF_040412425.1 Macrobrachium rosenbergii | reverse complement strand
TATATATATATATATATATATATATATATATATATATATACATACACACACACACACACATTATTACATATACATATATATATATATATATATATATATATATATATATATATATATATATATATATATATATATATATATGTGTGTGTGTGTGTGTGTGTATGTATATATATATATATATATATATATATATATATATATATATATATATATATATATATATATATAGAGAGAGATAGAGAGAGAGAGAGAGAGAGAGAGAGAGAGAGAACCGTCTTTCCACCCGGAGGTCCTTTGACCAATGAATATTCAAAACCGCTTACAATACGCGGAAGAAAAGACGAAAATAAAACTCTCATCTCCTTGCATCATTCTATCAATAAATCACCCGTTTCCCCTCCCCTACATATATCTCCCCCCCCAAAAAAAAAAAAACCCAAAGGGCAAAAACCAGTATAACCTCGCCTTCTCCTAGGTGACACTTACATCCGGAGACCCTGGGAGACTTCAGACATAAACGTGGGATACAGAAGAACCCTTCGCCGTGGAATTTACGTAATTCGCAAGAAAAGACACTTCATGCCCCTTTTTGTATGTGATATTTATTCACTTAATCACTGTTGTTTCTCAACTTCCGTCTCTTCGTTCATCATGAAATTCGTTGTATTCTGCGTGAGTACCCTGCTGTAACTTAGCTTCTGCTGTGCCTGTAACTTTCGTCTGTATTTAGGTCTATACTGAATTAAAAAAAACATATATATATATATATATATATATATATATATATATATATATATATATATATATATATATATATATATATACTATATATTATATATATATAGATATATACACTATATATATATATATATATATATATATATACACACACACACACACACACACACACACACACAATAAACTTCTAATCAAGTTCTGTTCTATTCATTCAATTCCTTCTCGTTCTAACCCTTACCTAAGTTACGAACACCCCAACTTCCCACAACCCATGGTGACCAAAACCCGGGGTGAAAGTGTTTATATGTTCCTCTTGGCATGCATACCTTACGTTCAGTCATGCAGACACGCTTGAACGCTGACCTGACGATGATTTAAACGCCTGAGCAAGCGTTTTCAAGATGCTGCTTACCTTCAGTCATGCAGACACGTTTGAACGCTGACCTAACGATGATTTTTCAACGCCTGAGCAAGCATTTCAAAGACGTTGTAGAGGATTTCTTAACTATTGTTTATATATTTACACTTTTATTTGTTCAAGTACTTATCTAATTTTCATATGGTTTTATTCAAATCATCTTGGTCACTTTATTTTTCACAATGAGGATTTTATTCTTTACATGGTTACATGACTATCAAATGGAGCCATACCCCCACCCACTTTTTAATAATAATAATAATAATAATAATAATAATAATAATAATAATAATAATAATAATAATAATAATAATGGTAAAAATCCATAAGTGTGCAAATATATACTAAAAATATTTACGTTTACACCATTGTGAATTTCTTCACCATTTTAGTGACTTATGTGATTATGAGATTTTAACGAATAATAATAATAATAATAATAATAATAATAATAATAATAATAATAATAATAATAATGAAGAATCCACGATTGTGTAAGTGTAAATATATAAAAATACTTACATTTACAGCATTGTCGATTTCTTCACCATTTCAGTGACTCATGCGATCATGTAATTTTTGTGCATAATAATAATAATAATAATAATAATAATAATAATAATAATAATAATAATGAAACCATTCCCTCCATTTTCTTCAAGAGAAGCTAAAACTCTCTCGTCAGCCACTTCAACTCGACAAAAAAAAAAAAAAAAAAACTTAGTAGTCGGGCCCCTATACGATGTTCCATGCCAAACCAGTTCCACCCAAGAAGGACCTTCGTTCCACCGGCTGTTGCTGTTTCGCTGTTTTGCTGTTCCGCTGTTCTGTGCTGCTGTGTCCCCGTTGCCTGCCCGGCTAGAATCGTCGTCTTGTCGTTGATGTTGTTGTTGTCGTTAGTCGTCGTTCTCACAAGCCAGGCATGTTTGTGTCATAGCGCTCTTCATACCGGACTGAATTTCATTCTCTCTCTCTCTCTCTCTCTCTCTCTCTCTCTCTCTCTCTCTCTCTCTCGGTATGTCTACACATGTCAGTTGGCAAGTACATAGATTTTACTGAATGCAGCATTAATTCTCTCTCTCTCTCTCTCTCTCTCTCTCTCTCTCTCTCTCTCTCTCTTCGGTATATGTCTCACATTCAATTCAGTATTTTACTATCAGCACTAATTCTCTCTCTCTCTCTCTCTCTCTCTCTCTCTCTCTCTCTCTCTCTCTCTCTCTCTCTTCGGTATATAGATGCACATTTCAGTTGGCAAATACACAGATTTTACTGAATACGGTACTAATTAATTCTCTCTCTCTCTCTCTCTCTCTCTCTCCTCTCTCTCTCCTCTCTCTCTCTCTCTCTCTCTCTCTCCTGTATATAATTTATAATGATACATTTCAGTTGACAAGTACATAAGTTTCACTGATTACTATACTAATTCTCTCTCTCTCTCTCTCTCTCTCTCTCTCTCTCTCTCTCTCTCTCTCGTTAGCAAAGCCATAAACCCATTCCAAATCAGTTTAAGTGAATGAGATTAACGCGTATCCCTCTTCTTTAATAATTGATCGTGAAATCGATTCCTGGCGTCATCCCCCAAAAGTCTACTGATTTCGAAGCCTAACAAGTGTTGGATGAAGAGATTATAGCCGACAAGCAATTTGATCCGGAAAAAAGTAAGGCTTGCGCAAGCACTAGTACTACGATATTGGCAGACTACCAGGTTTTGTCAATAATTTAAGACTGTCAAGTTTTGTTAATGATAATTAAGGACTATCAGGTTTTGTCAATAATAATTATTAAAGACTATCACGGTTTGTCAAATTTAATCCAAAACTATCAGGATTTGTTAGCAATAATTAAGGACTATCAGGTTTTGTCAATAATAATTTAAGACTATCAGGTTGATCGATAATAATCAAAGTCTACTACGTTTTGTCAATGAGAATTTAAGACTATCAGGTTTTGTCAATAATAATGAAAGACTATCAGGTTTTGTCAATAAAAATTTAAGGCTAACAGCTTTTATCAATAATAATTAAAGACTACTAGGTTTTGTCAATAATGATTAAAATTATCAGATTTTGTCAATAATAATTAAAGACTATCAGGTTTTTTAAAGAAAATTAGACCATCAGGTTTTGTCAATAATAATGAAATGTTACCAAGTTTTGTCAATAATAATCAGACTATCATGTTTTGTTAATAATAATTAGACTATCATGTTTTGTCAATAATAATTGGACTATCAGGGTTTATCAATAATAAAACATTATCAGGTTTTATCAATATTAATCCAAGACTATCAGGTTTTGTCAATAATAATAGCTACATCCCATCATAATAATAACCGACAACGCCGTGCGACACAAAAAACTTCAATAATAATAAGAATCATCATCGATATATAATAATAATAATAATAATAATAATAATAATAATAATAAATAATAATAATAATAAATACAAAGAAAAAAATATCTATGGCCACATTTCTAATATCTTCGCAAAACAGTCATCCAATTGTCTGAAATGCCAACTAATTTCATTTTGACACCATAGCAAATCTGAACACAATACTGTAATTGCAAACATTCGCTAGAAAAAAATAACTGCATGACCCTGAACTTGACCTAATGACCTTCTATCAAGGTGACACTGGCTGACTAGAAGCTGAAAATTTTCAAATGTGAACACAACAATTGCCAAAAATGCAAGAGAAATTATAAAATTAAAATAAAAAAAATGCGTGGACTGACGCACAAACAAATAGTAGTTTTGGAGGTCAGCAACTAAATTTTCAGTCAATAACAATAATAATAATAGTGCTTTAAATTAACTAGCAAATGCTTTTGGGACAGAACCCCAAATCAGTAAGTACAAAAATATATCATTTATATAACAGACGAAATTAAATATCCAACCAGCATAGCATTAACTATTCAGTGAATAAATGTTAGCATACTACCGGAATAGGCAGCTATCTAAATATAAGGGAGAGAGAGAGAGAGAGAGAGAGTTTCTATATGAAGACTGAGAAGGTAACTACAAAATCGAAATGAGAGAGAGAGAGAGAGAGAGAGAGAGAGAGAGAGCATGTTTCTAAGCATCTTGAGAGCTTCACAAATACCGCACTCCCCCAAAAATCAGTTGAATGTTTCTGTACGAAACAAAACTTCAATTACAGCAGGAAATATTTCAATGAGAGTAAATCTGAAACAAAGCACAAAATTTCTTTCCTCCGACTATTTCAATCCAACCTCAGAGATGCTTCTACTACACAGCACACACCCAGTTAAGACACCTTAAATAACAATAAGAAGGGCGTACATTCTCCTCACAGGCTGTTGTTTAAACCATAAAGGAACTCTTCCACGGGGCGTTGGGAGACGCCACTGTACTTTACGACCAAAAAAGTATACAGGGTTTGTACTTCATCGCCTTAGGGCCCACACCCATATTAGCAATTACCTATGTATGTATGTATGTATGTATGTATGTATGTATGTATGTATGTATGTATGTATAATACATAATATGTATTATTGTATGTACACACAAAATATTATATATATATATATATATATATATACATAATATATATATTTATACATAATATATTAGAGAGAGAGAGAGAGAGAGAGAGAGAGAGAGAGAGAGAGAGAGAGAGAGAGAGAGAGAGAGAGAGAGAGAGAGAGAGAACAGAACCAGTAAAAATTAAGTGAGACCAATTCAGACAATACGATCATATTTCAATCTTTTATAACGTACACATCTTCTATTATTTATCAACTCTACAAAGAACCTTGAAAAGGCAAGTGTCTTTGCATCATGCTAATAAAGAAAAACAATCTACTGTACAAAGAATTTAACAAAGCACAAACCTCATCCTCTTATAATATTACCACTCCTTTCATTATTTACCTCGATGCTGATGATGTTACGAAAAGCGTGTGCATGGATTGACCACGTTAAGAAACGGCTTACCTAAGCTGTAAAGCACGGTTGTACTCTAGCAACCGACAATACCTGCCGTAACGCCAAGGAATAAATGGGACACGGTTGTACCTGCCTGGCTTTCATTCGCCTGTCTTAAAAGTGGAAGAAAGTCTGAATCAACTATTACCTTCTACCGTATTATTTCTTTCAAATGAACACCTTGTATATCGTATATTTTTATATATTTATTCATCAATATGTAAATTTTTTTCTAATAACTGATCCCTTCTTTCTGAATCAACTGTACCTTCTTGAATTTCAATCACATGACCCCCCCTTTGGTGGGCTTGCTCTAAATGAATAGGGGTCATCTTCTGAATAATAATAATAATAATAATAATAATAATAATAATAATCAATGGCACTTTTCAGCCTGTTCCATAAGAATAGGTTCGTCTTCGGAATAATAATAATAATAATAATAATAATAATAATAATAATAATAATAATAATAATAATAATAATAATAATAATAAATAATTCGTCTTCTGAATAATAATGTAATAATAATGTCAATGGCCCTTTCAGCCTGTTCCATAATAGGATTAGTCTTCTGAATAATAATAATAATAATAATAATAATAATAATAATAATAATAATAATAATAATAATAATAAGTCAATGGCCCCTTTCAGCCTGTTCCATAAGAATAGGGTTCGTCTTCGGAATAATAATAATAATAATAATAATAACAACAGCAAGGGCTAAAAACTCGACGCGTGCCAAAGATTTCCTTTCGAGTATGGACGTGGCTGGGGCACAGGATTATTTCGAGGACCTTATTATTATCTCTCCATCGCTATCTCTCCATCAAACACACGAGTCACGAACGCCTTATCTGGCACTAAATATTCATCACCAGAAGATGTGCCACTTAGCCAGGCCCGCTGTTGCTGCTCTTTGCTCATTTAATCGTTTTTTTTTCTTTTCGAGGAAAGAAGGGATGAACATGACTGAATATTATGAAGTGAAAGGATGTATTATTATTATTATTATTATTATTATTATTATTATTATTATTATTATTATTATTAAAAAAGACCTTCTTTTATTATTAGGTTTTGTTAAACAAAATGGCATTTTCAAAAGCATTTATCTTATATACAGGTTTTGTTAAACAAAATGCTGTGGAAGTTTCAACAAACATTTTATTTTATTATTATTATTATTATTATTATTATTATGTGTTATTATTATTATTTAGAAGCAGGCCCTCTCGAGAAAACTCAAAACATCATGGCATTATTATATTATTATTATTATTATTATTATTATTATTATTATTATTATTATTATTATTTTTTGTTGTTGTTGTTATTATTTAACGGGTCATTCTTGACTGCTAGTCTACAACAAATATTCTCGCATAGAGAGAGAGAGAGAGACTTGCAGTATCCTCCCACTCCAAGAATATCAAGAACCTCTTCAAGTAAATCACAATATCCACGACAAAAACAATCATTCTCTCTCTCTCTCTCTCTCTCTCTCTCTCTCTCTCTCTCTCTCTCTCTCTCTCTCTCTGTCTGTCAGTCACGGAGCCGCGGCGTGACTGACTGTCTGCCACACGTAGGGAGTGAAGTCTACTATATAGGCATCGCCATATCCCAAAGGGCAAGATGGAAACGTGATACTTCGACGGGAGTTCAAAGACGCCATCTTAATGAGGGTCGTACACGCCCCTGCCAGGTATAAAACATGGCGGGGGTCGAATTCCTGAATTCCTTACATTCCCGAGAATGTGACAGAGAGGGGAGAATTATCTCGAGTACGAGGGGAGTGAGGGAAAGGGGAGAGGAGGAAGAGAAGTTGGAGGAATGAGTTAGAGGTATGAGGGAGGGTAGGCCATTCCGAGTAAAAAGTGTGAGGGTGATGGAAAGTATAGGGTGATGGAAAGTAGACCTATTTCAAATTATCCCTCAAAATCCCCTGCAGGATTAAGAGCAAAGTAAAACTTCATCCCGTATAAAACGCGTTAAAAATTAAGGATGTAACGACGAAAACATCATCCTCAAGGATTAACCCTCAAATTCCTGCAGGATTAACCCTGGGAAGACAAGAGCTAAAACTTCATCCCCTCATATAAAACAAACGACAATGACTATTTCAAATTATCCTGCGCACGCACGCGAGTTTAATTGGTACCGGTACGCGTAAAGTAAGGATGTAACTATAACAACATAATCCTAGAGGATTAACCCTAAAAATCCCGCAGGATTAACCTGGGAAGACAAGGGCTAAAACTAAGCTAAGCACTTCACCCCGACATGCTATAAAACAAAAGACAGAATGGAAGCGAGGCCACATAGATTAAGAAAAAAGGGGTTTACGGTAGGCACAGAGGAACTTGCAAGGCGAGAGGATA
>NC_089793.1:26485323-26492823 GCF_040412425.1 Macrobrachium rosenbergii | reverse complement strand
TAATGTGGAGGTACAGTATAAGGAATGAAAGGGATTGCAGCTAGAGGCCGAAGGGACGCTGCAAAGAACCTTTAGTAATGCCTACAGTGCACCCCGTCAGGTGCAATGACGGCACTAATTCCCTACGGGGAGTCCTGTATGGGGAATATGTATAGTAACCTGACTGACATACGCTCCTTACATATGACAAGGAAATATCCCCGAATAACAAAACAAAAAGCTTATTACAAATGACAGACGTCATTCGCCCTTTATACTAAACCCAGCTAACAAGCAAATATTAAAAATGCATAAGTAATAATAATAATCATCATCATCATAATATTCAAGCCATCCATACTTCTCTTAACAACCATACATTTTGCCACACATTAAACTCTTGAAAATAACAAAACACTTATGCTTTTTATTCCTTCCTTCCAAGACCCCTAAAAAGGGAGGAGGATGGGGACGGGGGAAGGGAGGAGGGTGAGGAAGTGGGATGAGTGGGAGGAGAGAGGGAGGGGGAGGGGGAGGGAGGGAAGGGTAGTAAAGGCGTTAAACATGCCGTCCTCGTCCTCCTTCCTACCTGCGACACGGGAGCGCCGTGCTCTACGTACGTACCGTGCGTAGCAAGGTCCTCGGTACGTAGCAGTACTCTCTCTGGAATGTGCGGTATACATGGGAAGGGGATGAAAGGAAGAGGAAAGGAGGGAAAGGAATGGGAGAGAAGTGGAAAAGGGGAAAGGGGGATGAAAAGGGGAAAGGATTAGGAAGAAGAAAGGAGAAGATGGAGAGGAAGAAGAATAGGAGGGGGAAAGGGTGAGGAAAAAGAAAAGGGGAGAAGAAAAAGGGGAAAGAGAAAGAGAGAGTTAAAGAGGAAAGAGGGAGGAAATGAGGAAAGGAAGAGCGAAAGAGGAAAAGAGAAAATAGAGTAAAGGGGGAAAATGGAGAGGAATGATGGAAATACAGAGGAAAGGGAAGGAAGAAAGAATGAGGGGTAAAGGCAAAATATGGGGAATGAGGTAAGTAAGGAGGAAGAAACAGAATAAGAGGAAGGAGTAAAGGGAGAGGAAGAATGTGAGAAGGAGAGATAGGAGAGGAAGAGGAGGGAAATAGGGGGAGGGAAACACGAACATCATTTGGAGTAGTAAAATACCTTTTAGCAGAACCTTCATGAAATAAACGAGTAAAAAATGCGACTTCGGCGCAATCGAGTTTTCTGTACAGCGCATATTCAATGCCCCCGAAAATAAATCTATCTTTAGGTGGTCTCGGTATAATGCTGTATGAGCCGCGGCCCATGAAATTCTCAGCCGGCCGTGGTGGCCTGTGTTGTTGCGTTGCCAGAAGCACGATTATTGCTAACTTTAACCTTAAATAAAATAAAAAAATCACTGAGGCTAGAGGGTTGCAATTTGGTATATTTGATGATTGGAGGGTGGGTGATCAACATACCAATTTGCAGCCCTCTACCCTTAGTAGTTTTTAAGATCTGAGGGCGGACAGAAAAAAGTACGGACGGACAGACAAAGCCGGCACAACAGTTTTCTTTTCAGAAAAATAAAATCGCAGGCTTGATTTTATCAACATAAAAAAATTATTCAATTACCATTTAACTAAAAAGGGGTTAATTAATTGTTTATCCAGTTTTAAACGCAACTGGTTTGTAATTTATTTAAGACAAAGCGGGAAAATGAACTTTGTTTGCTAGACCTCATAAATGTCACTACATTCCTTCTCATGTTTTACGTGGGCATGTGGCTTGTAACGTCATCCCTTAACTACTGGCAACAGACCTTAGGCGTCTAATGTGAGCGGCAGTGGAACACACAGAAACCCGCAGAGAAAGAGCACGAGGGTGTGTATTTTACATGTATTCACAGCGAAAATACCTGGATACATCACCCGTTCAAAGTTAGCAAGTAAAACATCCTGGAACATGTAATTACGAGGTTTTATTACACCGTTTGGCGTAAAACTTTATCCCGCAACTTCACGAAAACACACGAGGGAAGTTAGGCTAACTTATCTTCGGGTAAAGAAAGCCCCGCAAATAAGTAATTACCTGTATAATGAGACATTCACCCTCAGTTAATTATAAATTCTACTTATCCCTAAAAATCTCATAACAGCATGAGTCACTGAAATGGTGAAGAAATCCACAGAGGTGTAAATGTAAATACATATTAGAAATATATTATACAAACGAGAGCTTTCGAAAACCTGCTCCATTCTCCTTCTCAATCGAACAGGTTCTCGAAAGCTCTCGTTTGTATATATATTTCTTTAACATTTACACCACTGTGGATTCCTTCACCAGTTCTGCTTATTCTATTAAACATGCAACAACAGGTAACTGTACATTCTACCGTATCATTAGCAAAATTAAGAGTGATTACATGTTATTTTTACGACTGCTGACAGTAAAAAATACTTTCTCTTATCAAAATAATAGTCTAAATTGTTATGTAATCACACATGCATCGTCATCCACTTTGTTCTTACATCAATTCTTCAAGAGAGGAGTGATATATATATATATATATATATATATATATATATATATATATATATATATATATATATATATATATATAACATACAATGTATTACGTGGCAATACCTATGATTCTAAAAACCAACTCAGAGCGTTAAGACAAAACAGTATCCCCCTCCTCTCTCTCTCTCTCTCAGGTCGTTCCCATCTCGCAACGACCCGGTAACACTGCCGTGCCCTTCTTGGGATGGCATTAATGATACCCCGCGCCCTAAATGATGCTATAGGACAGGGGAAGGTTATTCTTGTCCTGAAGTAGCCAAGATCATTTCCCGACTAGTTGTCCTGAGAGAGAGAGAGAGAGAGAGAGAGAGAGAGAGAGAGAGAGAGAGAGAGAGAGAGAGACTGCCGCCTTGGGGAACACCGCTCAATTCCCGCGGAGAATGTCCTGCAGATAATCATGTCAGCTTCTTTTCAGTCCCAGCCTAACGGTGACTCAAGAGAACATCATGTTTTCTTTTCTTATTTATTTTATTTTTTTTTTACGTAAGGTTTTTTTTTTACGTAAGGCGAGACGACAACTTCTCAAAGAAGAAAATATGTTTAAAACGAAGAGGAAAACTTAACTAGTCCTGCAACCTTGCTTAGAAAGTTAAGGGTAATGCACAACGATTATTATTATTATTATTATTATTATTATTATTATTATTATTATTATTATTATTATCACAAGATATTTTCATAGGAAGTCTGGTTTTTTTTATTCAGGACGCTCTCGATGGCAAGATACACAAACAACTAACTATAATATAAACAATCTTTGCATTAGCGACACGAGACTTTCTACAGAGAGAGAGAGAGAGAGAGAGAGAGAGAGAGAGAGAGAGAGAGAGAGAGAGAGAGAAATTTATGTTACAGATTAGTATCTCATTGTCTATTTAAGTCCAGTAATAATAATAATAATAATAATAATAATAATAATAATAATAATAATAATAATAATAATAATAATAATAATAATAAAAGAAATCCACAATGGTATAAGTGTAAATACATATTAGAAATATATTTGTAAATATATATATATATATATATATATATATATATATATATATATATATATATATATATATATATGTGTGTGTGTGTGTGTGTGTGTGTGTGTGTGTGTGTGTGTGTGTGTGTGTAATTTACAATATATATTTACACTTAAAATCAATGTGAATTTCTGAAATTCTTCTATATTTTAGTGACTCATGCTATTATGAGATTTTTATAAATAATAATAATAATAATAATAATATGCGTCTCCCTAGCACGCAAAGTTGATAAGATCTTCAGGAAAGTGGGAACACCTCTCAGGTAACCTGTCCTTTTGAGGGCTGTGCCCGAAAGAAAACGACTTTGATCTCAACGGCAAAAGGGATACAATAAGATTAGTGTGCGTGCCGGCGCGTGCGCAAGTAATGATAGCTTGTTCAATTGCAAACCAATGATCAGCAAAAATCCATGCCCCACAGGCAATCGGTCAAAACGGACTGACGTGTGTGTGTGTGTGTGTGAGAGAGAGAGAGAGAGAGAGAGAGAGAGAGAGAGAGAGAGAGAGAGAGAGAGAGAGAGAGAGAAATGTACCCAAAAGAAAAAGGGTGAGAATTTTGTCAAGACATTCTGCTTAGCATGCAGATCGAAGATGGCCCTGGACTGCATGCGCTCGCCCACACACATGCCCACACACGCCCACTTAAACACCCACACACATACACACATACGCACACGCACCCACACACACACTCAAGAACAACGCATGTACATACACACGCACATACAGATATGCGGTTCAACCACTCATCTCGAAAGGACCTGTTGACAAGTGAAGAAGCGAGAGACCTAAATTTAGACCAAGTAAAAAAGTTCATAGCCTTCGTATTCTTCTTAACCTAACCTAAATTTATATCAAACAGAAAAGCTCATATTCTTCATATTCTTGAAACGCTTACCCAAATTTAGCCCAGATAAAAAAGGTTCACAATTTTCATATTCTTAAAAAGTTAACCTAAATTTAGACCAAGTAAAAATGTTCATATTCTTCGAAAGTTAACCTAAATTTAGACCAAATAAAAGGGTTCACATTCTGCATATACTTGAATCTGAACCACGCCACAACCACGCTCAATCTGGGAACTCCACTTAAGTGTATCTGCTCCTCTCATATTATATTCAGCGGAACCTCGATAAAGAATACGAAGGAGCATAGGGTGCGTGGGTTGACCCGGCACCAGAGGTACACTTGCTTGGGCGGGCGGCCATGGGCGTATCTGGTAGGTACGTGGGATGAAGTGCGTATATAGTGTGCGTACGTGTGTATACATACATACATACACACACAAATATATAAATATATACTGTATATATATATATTTTATATGTTTTAGTTAAATTATTTATCGTTTTTCCTACTCTCCTAACTTGTGCCCGTTGCAAAGCGAGTTACTTAAATTCATCATATTCTCTCCCTCTCTCTCTCTCGCTCGCTCGCCATTTAACAAGACACAAGCATCTAAATATTATATGTAGGTGTGAATTGTAATGTTTATGAACATATCGTATAGTATTATGCAAATATCTCTCTCTCTCTCTCTCTCTCTCTCTCTCTCTCTCTCTCTCTCTCTCTCTAGCAAGACATAAGCATGCAAGTTTTATACGTACGAGTGAATTATACAATCCTGTTTGTATACTCTTATGTTTATGAAATTACTCCAGCAGATTATAACTCCAACGACGTACCATATTATGCAAAGCTAACTCTCTCTCTCTCTCTCTCTCTCTCCCCTTCCTTCACGAAGATAAACCCAGATAACCTTCATACGAACGAGGAGAAAAGCTTAACTTTTACTCGTTCACCTCACGACTATTCGAGAAACTCGAAAACTTCAGACAATGAGTTTCGACGGACAAAGACGGGAACAGGGGTCGAAAGTCGGCGATCAGTCGCCCGTAGAAGAAGAAGAAGAAGGTGAACTCCTTCTCTAGGAAGGGAAAGGTCGAAAAGATATGACTCGTTAATTAGGTCCATTAAGTCTGTTTAAAGCTCAGAGTTCTCGTGAAATGAATGCATGTAATCTGCGTATGTACTGTATGTACACAGGATGGGGTCTCCACACAGAATTAAGTATTTGAATTACATATCTGATATATATATACATGTGTATATATAACATATATATATAAATATATATATTATATATATATATATATATATATATATATATTATATATATATATATATATATATATATATATATATATATATATATATATATATACATATATATATTCCGTTATAAAAATTATTCTATTCCATCACATTTAACCCTTTCTTTGTCGACCTTAGTGAAAGCCAGTCTACCAGCGAGGAAAGTTTGCAAAATATTTCCTCTCACACGTTGCTTTCTCCTTTCCCTGAATTTCCTTTCCATCAAGATTACTACCCTTTCTTTACTTTCCATCAAGATTATTACCGTTTCTTTCCTTTCCTTCAAGAACAGTACCCTTTCTTTCCTTTCCATCAAGATTATTATCCTTTCTTTCATTTCCTTCAAGAAAATTAACCTTTCTTTCCTTTCCATCAAGATTATTGTCCTTCTTTCCTTTCCATCAAGGTTATTACCCTTTCCCTACTTTCCATCAAGATTATTACCCTTTCCCTACTTCCCATCACGATTATTATCCTTCTTTCCTTTTCATCAAGATTATTGTCCTTCTTTCCTTTCCATCAAGGTTATTACCCTTTCCCTACTTTCCATCAAGATTATTGTCCTTTCATTCCATCAAGGTTATTACCTTTTCCTACTTTCCATCAAGATCATTGTCCTTCTTTCCATTCCATCAAGATTTTACCCTTTCCCCCACTTTCCATCAAGATTTATTATCCTTCTTTCCTTTCATCAAGATTATTGTCCTTCTTTCCTTTCCATCAAGGTTTCTCACCCTACTTTCCATCAAGATTATTGTCCCTTTCCATCAAGGTTATTACCCTTTTCCTACTCCATCAAGATTATTGTCCTTCTTTCCATTCCATCAAGATTATTACCCTTTCCCTACTTTCCATCAAGATTATTATCCTTCTTTCCTTTTCATCAAGATTATTGTCCTTCTTTCCTTTCCATCAAGGTTATTACCCTTTCCCTACTTTCCATCAAGATTATTGTCCTTCTTTCCTTTCCATCAAGGTTATTACCCTTTTCCTACTTTCCATCAAGATTATTGTCCTTCTTTCCATTCCATCAAGATTATTACCCTTTCCCTACTTTCCATCAAGATTATTATCCTTCTTTCCTCTCCATCAAAATTATTATCCTTCTTCCTTTCCATCAAGATTATTACCCTTTCCCTACTTCCCATCAAGATTATTATCCTTCTTTCCTTTCCATCAAGATTATTACCCTTTCCCTACTTTCCATCAAGATTATTATCCTTCTTTCCTTTCCATCAAAATTATTACCCTTTCCATACTTTCCATCAAGATTATTATCCTTTCTTTCCTTTCCATCAAGATTATTGCCCTTTCTATCTATTACTTACGATTGCATCCTGGGCGCACTTGAGCTAAACCCTCACTCATGACAGTCTGTTGGCGCCAAAGTGGTGTCTTTTATTACAAAGATTAGTTTGGTTGAAGGTCCTTTTATCTCTCTTCATTATCAAAGTAATGAGAACGACGGACTTATTCACTTATTTTTTAAATTTTCTTTTTATTTTTTTCATTTTTTATTTTTCTTGCATCGTGACTGCTTGCTACACACACGCACACACACACACACACACACACATTCCAGGAAAGTGAAAGTGTATACCCTCGTCAAATTTTATGAACTAAACGTCGAGAGAGAGAGAGAGAGAGAGAGAGAGAGAGAGAGAGAGAGAGAGAGAGAGAGAGAGAGAGAGAGAGAGAGAGAGAGTCAAAGCTCATAAACTAAACGTTGAGAGAGAGAGAGAGAGAGAGAGAGAGAGAGAGAGAGAGA
>NC_089793.1:26475323-26477823 GCF_040412425.1 Macrobrachium rosenbergii | reverse complement strand
GAAACGCACAAAACAAACGTCAGACCAGAACGGGTTAAATTGACGCTCCAGATGATAGATACACTTACCTTTATATATTACGAGTCCGTCTCGCCGCCTCAAGTAATCTGGCGTCTCTCCCGGCTGATGTTATGTTGCATCCTTGACGTCCTGTAAAGGGAATGAATATAAATACATATCTATCTATCTACCTACCTATCTGTTTATGTATATATATAAAATGTGTGTCATTTACTGTAATCCAACACCACACATAAGATAAAAGGCCCTTAAAACACTATATACTCGTACAGCACACGTTATGATGTAGCATTATCATCTTAACATAGCAATTCATGTTAGTCAGTAGTAGTAGTAGTAGTAGTAGTAGTAGTAGTAGTAATAATAATAATAATATAAAATAATAATAATAATAATTATTATTATTATTATTATTATTATGAAGGATTTCACAAATAAAAAGTAACTGGATATGTAGCATTATCATTTTCAACATAGCTTCACGTGTTCGTTAACATCAACAACAGGAACGACAACAACAACAATAAGGAAAAAGAAGATAGGTAACATTATCACTACCAAAAACACAACAGTATTCCTACGTATGCTACTATTGCTGTAGGCCAATACGCAGGAACACGAACTTACAACACAAACGAACTCTACCCAGATCAACATCAATGAAAAGAGAAAGGAAATTTCCCCCGGGGGTCAAAAAGAAAGTGAGACGAAGGAGAAAGGCGAAATCCAGGAGTGACCTTTCAGTTTGTGACGCCTTGTACACTACCCCATCCCCCACCATCCCTTCCACGAAGGAAAGACCGCAAAGTCTTACGCCAAGGAAATGAAGCTATTATGCCGTAAACAGAACCACTAGACCATAAATGAATGAAGCAAACTTCCTCTTCAGTTATAAATAAAAACAGTAAATGGTAAATAAGACTTTCTCCTCTTTCTTTCAGTCCATTGCAACTGGCGCTAATGTAATTCTAGACCTATAAAACTGACATTATTTCTAATCAAGGCTATAGAGAGACTGTAAAGAGCAACCTTCCCTATATAATAAACAGGCTATAAACACCAACTCACCACACAAATATATGTAATGGAGAATCACTAAAGACTACAACAACAATAGATATTATACATGCAAAAGGATATCAACTTCGGTGCCTCACAAATCCATTGTATAATTGCCCCTCCCTCCCTCCACCCCATCCCATCCCGCCAAATAAACAGACATTTAATATTATTGCCTACGGTTTGGGTTACTCTCGCAAGGTCTATAGACCTACATTCATAGACCTTGACTCTCGTACCCTTGCCTTTGTGAACAAACAGGGTGCAGAAGAAGCGAAGGAAAATGAACAGCTAAAAATCTGCTTCCATTCTCTCGGAGACCAAATAAGACCATTTACAGACCATTTGCCAAGCTATTATGATCCCCCAACCTCTTTCACACGGACGATTCTGCGCTCTCGTGTGAGAAGCACAAAGCGTTCGTCATTGTGGTCGTGTAAAAATAGAGAGAGAGAGAGAGAGAGAGAGAGAGAGAGAGAATCTATAAGCTGGTGTCCATGCGATATAATTTTCTAATACTACAGATAGGTGTCCATGAGGAGAGAGAGAGAGAGAGAGAGAGAGAGACTATTATACTATAAGCTGAATTGTCTGAGATGACTTTCTATTGTAATACTAAGATGGGTGTCCCTGAGAGAGAGAGAGAGAGAGAGAGAAAAGCAAAAGCAGGTCGTCGGTAACCTGGGGCACAGGAGGGCTTGAAATCCTGCTGTCACAGACTTACCCTTTACCTAGGTAGTTACTGTACCTTTTCCTATAACAAAGGGGATGTTTTTATTAGAACACTGCACTTCATTATTATTGTACATAGGATAAACCTTGTTCATACGGAACAAGCCCACAGGGGCCTCGTCAGTTAAAAGAGAGAGAGAGAGAGATGACACGGGAGATAAAGAGAGGGATGATTTAAACTGGGAGCCAAAACAGCCGGACAATAACACGGCCTCTGGGAAAACAGAAAATCCCGTTTCTCCATTATAATACTCTCGGAAAGGACGCATTATCTACGGTCCAGGATCCAAAGAGGATCCCTCTACGGTCATCCGTATGGAAGCGGCGAGGAGCCGGACTTCCTAAGTTCATGGACTTTCAAAGTCCAAAGCCTTCCAAAGGCTTGCGACGACAAATGCTCTCTATAAATCATGCCGAGTTTCAGGTATCTTTCTTCCATTTCTGCCATTTTTCAAGCTCCGTTTTTTCTTGCTCTTGGTCAGACAAATCATCCAATGAAGGCACTGAGAGAGAGAGAGAGAGAGAGAGAGAGAGAGAGAGAGAGGATACTGGAAGGCTATAGGCCTACCACTTTCTCAAACTTCTGCGGTTCTGTTTGTCACACGTTTGGGGTTCTTCCCAAACCACAGCTTCCGTTTTTAATTTATTTGTTTTTTTCATTTGTTTATTTCTATCTTTTTAGGTGCAC